>NC_042985.1:34486877-34669377 GCF_901001165.1 Salmo trutta | reverse complement strand
TTTTTTGGAAAACTAACAATTGTTATTTCTTTCTCCCTTTCCCTCTCTCTATCCATCTCCTTCTCTCACTTGTATCTATCCCTGTGCCTCCCTTTTTTTTACCTGTCTACTGCTCTCTCCCATTTCTATCTTACACCGTACTATGTCAATTTCTCCCTCTGGCGTACATATCCTACTCCCCCTCTCCATCTCTGTCCTCTCGCCATCTCTCTCCCCCCTACACAGTTCTATGACTTGGGCACTCCAGCGGACTCCGTGGGCAGCTCCCCAGGGTGTCTGACTACGGATGGGAGCTGTGTCAACGTGGGCATCCCCTCCTGTGGCCCTAGGGGTCGCTGCCATGGAGAGTGGGGCTCCTTCAGCTGCCAGTGCATACCGGGGTACACTGGGAATCAGTGTGAGCAGGGTACGTGATGACTGCTTGTTTAGAGGGCATGCGTGAGGGCATTGATGAATTGGATTTGTTCGATTAGATGAAATGAATGTTAACGAGATCAAATGTGTTAATGAGTGCCTGGGTGCAGTCAGATAGCTATCATGGGGAAGCTGTGTGTGTGTGTGTGTGTGTGTGTGTGTGTGTGTGTGTGTGTGTGTTTCAACTTTCATTAGTCGTATGTACAGGATACACATGGTCTAATGAAATGCTTACTTGCAGGTTCCTTCTTGACAATAAACAACAACAATAAGAAATAAGAAAAGATAAGAATACAAACATAAAGTAAATGGCTCAGTAGAATATAATAGACATTTTAGCATAAGTATAATACAGGAAGGCACAATTTATAGTCCAATATTTACACATGCTTTGGGGAAGGGATGATTGGGGGAGAAGTGTTTAAATTGTTCAGTATTTTGCAATCATAATACATCTGGTAGCAGCAGTTGTGATGTGTGTGTAGCAGTTGTGCGTGCAGGACTGAAGGGATTAGGCCGAGCCTACACTGCACACACACGTGAATACATACACACACACTGAGAAGTCAGACTGAACAGTCTGACTTCCCTGTGTGTGTGTGTGTGTGTGTGTGTGTGTGTGTGTGTGTGTGTGTGTGTGTGTGTGTGTGTGTGTGTGTGTGTGTGTGTGTGTGTGTGTGTGCATTTGTGCTAATTTAGAGAATCAAAGCAGGTGGTCAGTCCAGTTCAAGTGTTCAGCAGTCTGATGGCTTGTAGATAGAAACTGTCCTGTGTGTGTGTGTGTGTGTGTCTACGCGTGTGTCTGTGTGGTGTGGGAGGACTAATAGGGGGACTAATTCACCGGTGGTCAAGTGGAAGATGAAAGAAATGCTTGGGCACGTGTTTGATCTAAGTTTAAGGCGTGGGAGGGTATCATTAGGCTAACAGTATTGTGAATGGACGCGGTAGAGTATGTGTATCTCTTGAATTCCCTCTGGATGAATGTCAGTTCAGACTCCTACTGTATGTACTGTGTTGATGGTGGGATGTCTAGCTAACACATTGTCTTGTCTTTTGTTGGCAGAAGTTCCAGAGTATTCCTTTGATGGGCGGAGTCATGTTCATTACCAGTTGGCGTCTCCTCTGCCAGCCCGGCAGACCCAGGTACAGGTTCTGGTCCGGACCCGCAAACACGGTAGTGCCATCCTCAGCCTACTGTCCAAGGAACAGACTGAATACCTGCGCTTAGAGGTGAGACTGAGCTTTCTGTGTGTGTGTCTCTCTCTCTCTCTCTCTCTCTCTCTCTTTATACCTTCTCTTGACTCACCCGTTTGTCTCTCTCTTTATATCTTCTCTTGACTCCCCTGTTTGTCTCTCTCTTTATACCTTCTCTTGACTCACCCGTTTGTCTCTCTCTTTATATCTTCTCTTGACTCCCCTGTTTGTCTCTCTCTTTATATCTTCTCTTGACTCCCCTGTTTGTCTTTCTCTTTATATCTTCTCTTGACTCCCCTGTTTGTCTCTCTCTTTATATCTTCTCTTGACTCCCCTGTTTGTCTCTCTCTTTATATCTTCTCTTGACTCCCCTGTTTGTCTCTCTCTTTATATCTTCTCTTGACTCCCCTGTTTGTCTCTCTCTTTATATCTTCTCTTGACTCCCCTGTTTGTCTCTCTCTTTATATCTTCTCTTGACACCCCCGTTTGTCTCTCTCTTTATATCTTCTCTTGACTCCCCTGTTTGTCTTTCTCTTTATATCTTCTCTTGACTCCCCTGTTTGTCTCTCTCTTTATATCTTCTCTTGACTCACCCGTTTGTCTCTCTCTTTATATCTTCTCTTGACTCCCCTGTTTGTCTTTCTCTTTATATCTTCTCTTGACTCCCCTGTTTGTCTCTCTCTTTATATCTTCTCTTGACTCCCCCGTTTGTCTCTCTCTTTATATCTTCTCTTGACTCACCCGTTTGTCTCTCTCTTTATATCTTCTCTTGACACCCCCGTTTGCCTTTAAATCTCTGTTTCTCCCGACCATGGGAGCTCATAATATGCTTTTACGTGCCCATGAAATGTTTCTCATCATCCCAACGGTGTGATTGAGGTTAATCCTACCATTAGTGTCATCCGTTATGTATACTGCTGTTTTTACCACATTGTCGCTCATCCCCCTAACCTTCTCCATCATCCACATATCTTTAGTACAATGCCACAACGTGGGGAGTGGATTCATCACAGGAACATAAATGTCAGACGTTTTCTGTGTGCAGCCAGTGTGAAATGCACGAATTCGGGCAAACCTCCTCCGATATTAACCCCTAACAGATGTGCAACGTTATAGCACGGTGTTTTGCTTTCAATCAGCCCCTACATTTTCATGCGTTTCTCTTGGCTGAATGTACGCTCAGCGTGCGGAGGCTTTCAGAAGGAGCTTGAGATGCGCCTCACACTCCAAGGACTCCTTGTTTTTAGGAAAAATAGCTTCTTTTTTTTTTCGCACCCGCCTCACAGTGTCGTGTTTAGATTGCCGATTGCAGTTTTTTGTTTTTCCTCGCTGCTCTCCTCTACAAATCGCCACTGATTTAATTATCGGTATGCCATCAGACTGGCGTGCGGAGAGCGCTGAGATGTGCTGCTCCCTCTGGAGTGGCAGGTTAGAGATTTCATTAGCGCAGCTCACAGTGTCGACTCGTGTGGTTGAAGCCTCACAGTGGTAGCCCACTTCCTTTTTCATTCCCTCTGTCGTTTTCTTGTCCTCCGTCCTGATGGAGGGATGGAAGGAGCAGGTGGCTCCTGGGGGTTTCTTGGGAGAGAGGTGTCTCTGATATGCAAGGGGACCCACTGCCCAGCGGGTAGGCTAGCATTAACTTCCACTTCTAGCCCTGGTGATGGCATAGCAAGACAATAGGGGTGATAATTGCCATTTTAACATTGCTAACACCAATAAAACAACGAGGATGAGAAGCCTTGAGCAAAAGCCCTCCTCGCAATTAATACTCCTTGTCTGGTAGCCTGAATATAGACCCAGGAGCATATTGTACCGGTCACATGTCCTCTAGTCTCTCTCCCTATGCCTTGATGCCTTAGATTATGAGAGATGCACTGAATCCCACGTGTATCCAAGATCAGAAATGTTTCCGATTGTCTGACAGCTGTATGGTTTTCTCTCTCTCTGCCTACGCACTGTGTGTGAATGGGTAGGTAGCATGGATCAATGTACTATATAATGAGCGAGCTACTTCATTCAGCCAGCTGGGGGTTATATAGAACGCTTTTGAAAGTAATAAAGAGGCTGCTGATCTGGAAGGACGTAGAGATAATATACTGTACACAGTGATAAGACAGAGTTTACATAAGCAATCACAGGCTAATGCAGATTGGGGACAGAGCAGTGCTCTCCGGGTGCGGTAGAGGGAATAGCCAGCCACCCCGAACCTCCGTTCTCACCTGAGAGAGAGAGAGAGATAGAGCATGAAGCAGAGCACATTCCCATTCAGCTTTAATTGGGGGGGGGGGAACATGAGGTGCCTCGGCAGCACTCGCTTAGTCTGGTAAAAGCGCCATCCCACTGAGGTCTGAAGATAATTAATAGTTCATTAGGAATCCTTGAAATAAGCAATGGTTCATAAGGGAAACGACCTTGGAGCCATCTTAGTGGAAGCTCACTGCTTTTTCTCATGCATCCGAGCCAGCTGATGGGACGGTGTATCAGGAGGTGAGCAGTTCACAGTTTTAGCCTTTTAGCTTGCGGGGGAGGAGTAAAGGTTGAGGTATACGTGAGAAACCCTGCCCCCATCTCCTCTCTTTCTGCTCGTCTCAAACTCTGTTTACGTCGACATCAGCGGCGGAGTAAAATGGAGCGTTTGCAAATTATGCTCAGTGGGAGCCTCGCAGGATTTTAAAATTTTTTATTGAAATGAAGGCTGCTTCTCACCATATCAATGGCCGTAGACTAACACTCGCCTCGGTTTGGATCTGTGTGCCTGGCTGCAAATAAACCGTTTGTCTTCAATGAATATTGCGCTCTGAAAGTCAAGTGATTAGCATTCGAGCCAGGCTGAAATGGAATCGTTTTCTTTTCAAGATTTGAGGATAGAGAGAAGCTTGTTGCATAAAAAAAAATGTCTGTTTCATTTCATTGGTATATCCTGCTTTCTAATGAAAACTGTCAGGCTTGGTGGATCCTGGGTAATAAAGGTGAGCTTCAACAGAAGACAAGATAAAGTTGGTCTCGTCATGTTGTTTTGTTGAGCTAGGATTTACCAGTGAGATTGGGACTGAGATCAATGGAGCTTGTTGTTGTTGTGAAACAGAGTGGAGAGAAAGAGAGAAAGAGAACGAGGGAGATAAGAACAAAGATAGGAATAGGCCAAAGGACTGAGAGACAGGTTGGTAGAGATATGGAGAGAGGGAGACAAAGAGAGCGAGACAGAGAGAGAGAAAGAGAGACAGAGAGAGAGACAGAGAGAGAGAGAGAGAGAGAGAGAGAGAGACAGAGACAGAGAGAGACAGAGAGAGACAGAGAGGGAGACAGAGAGAGAGAGAGACAGAGAGAGAGAGAGACAGAGAGAGAGAGACAGAGACACAGAGACAGAGACGCAGAGACAGAGACGCAGAGTTAGATGTAGATGCTAGAGAAAGGAAGTTCTTTGAAAATGTGAGCAGCCCAGAAAGTGATTGTATGTCATAGAGCCCAGATGACCCACCCTCTAGAGGAAAAGTTAAAAAGAGAGTTGCTGAATAAATGGAGGCGTATTGAATTCCCCAGGCCCTGGTGTTTCCAATTACGGGGGAGCTATGTTTAATTCAGTTAGTGTGTGGCAGGGTCTTATCAGAGCCAGCCCTCAGTGATTATACTGTTTCCTCATGGTCCCAGAGTCACAGAATCATCATCCTCCTGCCATTTTTCTTCCTTCTATCTCCGTCTTTTGTCTGCCCTCACATTCATGTCCTCTGCTTGTGTATCAGAAGAGCTAGGTTGGTTTATTGAGTGGATTGTCCAACTGCTATTGGCTTTGTTTACTGCATGTCTACTGCATCTTAACTCTCTTGGTTGTTGTGTATAGGGGTTTGTTGGGGTGGACTTAAGAGGGGTCCCTGGAATCTTCAATGATGAAAAGTATTGACTCTCTTGTGATTCTATGCCAGTAGTAGTCTGAAGTCAATAACCCCTCTACCCTCTCCTCTCTCCTCTCCTCCAGATCTACCAGGACCTACTGTCTGTCTTCTATAACTCTCTCCTCTCCTCCAGATCTACCAGGGCCTACTGTCTGTCTTCTATAACTCTCTCCTCTCCTCCAGATCTACCAGGGCCTACTGGCTGTCTTCTATAACTGTCTCCTCTCCTCCAGATCTACCAGGGCCTACTGTCTGTCTTCTATAACTGTCTCCTCTCCTCCAGATCTACCAGGGCCTACTGTCTGTCTTCTATAACTCTCTCCTCTCCTCCAGATCTATCAGGGCCTACTGTCTGTCTTCTATAACTCTCTCCTCTCCTCCAGATCTACCAGGACCTACTGTCTGTCTTCTATAACTCTCTCCTCTCCTCCAGATCTACCAGGGCCTACTGTCTGTCTTCTATAACTCTCTCCTCTCATCCAGATCTACCAGGGCCTACTGTCTGTCTTCTATAACTCTCTCCTCCAGATCTACCAGGGCCTACTGTCTGTCTTCTATAACTCTCTCCTCTTCTCCAGATCTACCAGGGCCTACTGTCTGTCTTCTATAACCTGGGAGACGGAGACTACAACCTGACACTGCCCTCCTATCGCCTGGACAATGGCGAGTGGCACGAGGTCTACCTGGATCGCCACGACAACGAGCTGACCCTGCGTCTGGATGGGGGCGGGGGCAGACGGGAGGCCAGCACGGCTCCAGGCCGGAGCCGAGAGATCATCACCGACCCAACAGTGGTGATGCTGGGAAACGTCTTCCCCTCAGGCTCCAACAAGAGCTTCCAGGGTGAGAAGACTGCAGGGAATGGGACATGATGGGAAAGAGCTAGGCTGGGCGGGCGAGGCAGACAGTTAGTGACAGATGGAGAACAGAGCTTTCTAAAGTGCAGCCAGAATTAGGGGCTTTATCAATTCATAATCCGCTTTTTAGTGAGATTACAAAGTATTGTATTGCCGATTATAAATGATTCATATGACTGGTGAATAAATCATTCACACAAATGCATCTTTAGAGTTAGGGGATGATGGCTGCCCTAGGGGAGGTTAGTATGAGATGGATGAAGTGTGAGGCGGCTATGAGAGTGTGCAGTGCAGTGCTCTGCAGTGCTGTGGATATGGCATGTGACATGCAGGGAGAGAGACAGTAGAATGTGCAAATACAAAGGTGGTCAGCCAGCTTTGCCTCAGGCAGAAACAGACAGTTTGCGTGTTTATTAAATGGACTTTAAAAGCCTTTTCCCTGAAAGACTAGTGTGTAAGCGTGTCAGACCATGGCAAAGAAAGTAAGGTGTGTGTGTGTGTGTGTGTGTGTGTGTGTGTGTGTGTGTGTGTGTGTGTGTGTGTGTGTGTGTGTGTGTGTGTGTGTGTGTGTGTGTGTGTGTGTGTGTGTGTGTGTGTGCTTGATTATCATTCTGTCCTCTCCTCTCGCTTAAGGTTGCATGCGGGACCTGAGGCTGAACGGTCGATACGTACCTCTGGATGGTCAGTCCAGAGACGGGGTCTCCGTGGTCAGCTCCCAGGGGCTCTCCGTGGGCTGCTCCTCTGACTCCTGCAAGAGGAACCAGTGTAGCCCCCCCTTCACCTGCGTTGACCTCTGGAGAGTCCATGAGTGCAGGTACGCACAATCGGACACAATTAGCAAATCTCTATATCTTATGCAAACACACTGAGACCCTCTCGGTCTTCTTTAAGGACTCCAGCCTCAGAAGCCAGTGGCTCATTCTCTCGCAGCCTTTAATCTTAGACAAACATCCCCTCATCCTCCATCAGTCAAAGAGGCACAGCGCAGGGGGCCTGGAAAAACCTGTCCCTTTGATACACCTCAGTCCTGCGGGGCTGACTGTAAACATGCCTGAGTCAAATGTTGACAGGCAGTGTGTGGGCAGATATTTGACTCAGGCCCGCTGTTCTAGCTCCTCTCTCTGATCCTGGTAATGGTGGTGATTTTAAGAGGCTGTAGAAAGACACAGGGATATGTTGTTTTTCAACAGCCTGCAGGCTGCTCATCCTCACTGCTGCTCGTCAGCCTGGTTAATGCTCGGTGTGAGTTCTGCAGGAGTCCAACTGGTTTCACATCATACGTGTGTACGCCGATGTGTGTCTCTGTGTCTGGGCGTATCTGAATCACAGAGCAACCACACCGTAACATTTGTTTCACAGAAGGAGAAACAAGATACAGGTAACATGGAAAAGAGTCTAAGTCATGAGTAACTATTTCATTGAGATTGATTTTGACCAACGCACTGTGCTATCCTCAGAACACAGTGGAGGACCAAAACAGAAGCAGGAAATCAGAAAGGAGAGAACTAACCTCTGTTTTATCTCTCTCTTTGTCTCCTCTTGTTCCTCCCTCCATCTTTTTTTTAGATGTCCCCCTGGCCACATGGTGAAGGTGAACGACACTGGAAAGTTCTGCGTCTACACCCTGTGTGCCAGTCGGCCGTGCCACCGGGGCACCTGCGTGGCACAGTCGCCCTCCAAGTTCACGTGCCACTGCCCCGAGGGCTACCGGGGGCGCCACTGCGAGGTGGCGCTGGCCATCTACCGAGACGACGTGGGCCTGAGCTTCAGCTCCCTGTTCGCCATTTGCATCTGCTTCATGGCTCTGCTAGGTAGCTATACCAACTACTGCCTGCTCTGGCTCTGGTGACTGACCGCCCCACCTGCCTGCCTGTCACCTGTCTGTCTGTCTGTCTGTCTGTCTGTCTGTCTGTCTGTCTGTCTGTCTGTCTGTCTGTCTGTCTGTCTGTCTGTCTGTCTGTCTGTCTGTCTGTCTGTCTGTCTGTCTGTCTGTCTGTCTGTCTGTCTGGTCTGGTCTGGTCTGGTCTGGTCTGGTCTGGTCTGGTCTGTCTGTCTTGTCTGTCTGTCTTATCTCCATGGTAACACTGGACATCAAATCCTCCCCTTTTTTGCTCTTCTCCCCGTCCCATTCAACCTCTTGTCGTGACCATCTCCCCTACCGTTCTATCAGCTGAAGTAGAGCACTGTGCTGGAAGTCCAGGTCTAGTAGAAATTGCCTGAGTCAAACAATGATAGTGTGTGGGCAGCGTATGGACCATGCTATGGTAGCAAGGTACAGCTTATACTCTAGTTATAACAGGCAGTGCAAATGAGTCCCTTTTGACCTTTGACCAGTACTCAGTAGTCCACCTTGATATGTGCCTTTTGGTCAATCTAGTGTTAGCCAGTCATAGTCAGTTACTAGATCAGGTGTTAATGTGCTGGCCGTCTCCCGCTGTCCTCCCCTCTACCCTCATTGACGTCATCCCGTCAGTAGATGATGCCTGGCTATTCTTTAAAAGTGCCTTCCTCACCATTTTAGATAAGCATGCCCCATTCAAAAAATGTTGAACTAGGAATAGATATAGTCCTTGGTTCACTCCAGACCTGTCTGCCCTTGACCAGCACAAAAACATCCTGTGGCGTTCTGCATTAGCATCGAATAGCCCCCCGTGATATGCAACTTTTCAGGGAAGTTAGGAACAAATATACACAGGCAGTTAGGAAAGCTAAGGCTAGCTTTTTCAAACAGAAATTTGCATCCTGTAGTACTAACTCCAAAAAGTTCTGGGACACTGTAAAGTCCATGGAGAATAAGAGCACCTCCTCTCAGCTGCCCACTGCTCTGAGGCTAGGAAGCACTGTTACCACCGATAAATCCACTATAATTGAACATTTCAATAAGCATTTCTCTACGGCTGGCCATGCTTTCCACCTGGCTACCCCTACCCCGGTCAACTGCCCGGCACCCTCCACAGCAACCCGCCAAAGCCCCCACCATTTCTCCTTCACCCAAATCCAGATAGCGAATGTTGGAAAGCTGCCGCGGTCATCCCCCTCTTCAAAGGGGGTGACACTCTAGACCCAAACTGCTACAGACCTATATCTATCCTACCCTGTCTTTCTAAGGTCTTCGAAAGTGAAGTTAACAAACAGATTACCGACCATTTCGAATCCCTCATGCTGCCAAACATACCCTCGTAAAACTGACCATCCTACCGATCCTCGACTTCGGTGATGTCGTCTATAAAATAGCCTCCAACACTCTACTCAACAAATTGGATGCAGTCTATAACAGTGCCATCCGTTTTGCCACCAAAGCCCCATACACTACCCACGACTGCGACCTGTACGCTCTCGTTGGTTGGCCCTCGCTTCATACTCGTCGCCAAACCCACTGGATACAGGTTATCTACAAGTCTCTGCTAGGTAAAGCCCCGCCTTATCTCAGCTCACTGGTCACCATAGCAGCACCCACTCGTAGCACACGCTCCAGCAGGTATATCTCACTGGTCAGCCCCAAACCAATTCCTCCTTTGGTCGTCTTTCCTTCCAGTTCTCTGCTGCCAATGACTGGAACGAACTGCAAAAATCTCTGAAGCTAGAGACTCATATCTCCCTCACTAGCTTTAAGCACCAGCTGTCAGAGCAGCTCACAGATCACTGCACCTGTACATAGCCCATCTGTTAACAGCCCATCTACCTACCTCATCCCCATACTGTATTTATTTATTTATCTTGCTCCTTTGCACCCCAGTATCTCTACTTGCACATCCATCTTCTGCACATCTACTATTCCAGTGTTTAATTGCTATATTGTAATTACTTCGCCACCATGGCCTATTTATTGCCTTAACTCCCCGATCTTACCTCATTTGCACTCACTGTATATAAACTTCTTGTTTTCTTTTGTTCTACTGTATTATTGACTGTATGTTTTGTTTATTCCATGTGTAACACTGTGTTGTTGTATGTGTTGAATTGCTATGCTTTATTTTGGCCAGGTCGCAGTTGCAAATGAGAACTTGTTCTCAACTAGCCTACCTGGTTAACTTCTATGGGCTAGGTGGGACGCTAGCCAGTGAACACAGCCAGTGAACATCTGCGGGACACAGCCAGTGAAATATCAGGGCGGAAAATTCAGAAACAACAAAATGTCATAATTCAACTTTCTCAAACATACAACTATTTTACACCAGTTTAAAGATAAACTTCTCGTTAATCTAACCACATTGTCCGATTTCAAAAAGGCTTTACAGTGAAAGCAAAACATTAGATTATGTTAGGAGAGTACATAGACAAAAATAATCACACAGACATTTTCCAAGCAAGAACATGTGTCAATAAAACCCAAAACACAGCTAAATGAAGCACTAACCTTTGACGATCTTCATCAGATGACACTCCTAGGACATTATGTTACACAATACATGTATGTTTTGTTTGATAAAGTTCATATTTATATCCAAAAACAGCATTTTACATTGGCACGTGATGTTCAGAAAATGTATTCCCACCAAAACGTCCGGTGAATGTGCACATCAATTTACAAAAATACTCATCATAAACGTTGACAAAATATATAACAATTATTTTAAGAATTATAGATAGACTACCCCTGGATGCAACCGCTGTGTCAGATTTTAAAATAGCTTTACGGAGAAAGCACATTTTTCAATATTCTGAGTACATAGCTCAGCCATCACGGCAAGCTATTCAGACACCTGCCAAGTTCGTGGCAACCTAAACTCAGAATTAGTATTAGAAATATTCTCTTACCTTTGCTTATCTTCGTCAGAATGCACTGCCAGGACTGCTACTTCCACAAGAAATGTTGTTTTTGTTCGAAATAATCCATATTTATGTACAAATACCTCCGTTTTGTTCGTGCGTACAGATCACTTATCCAAAGGCATAACACGCGAGCGCGAAACGAGAGACGAAAAGTCAAAATGTTCCATTACCGTACTTAGAAGCATGTCAAACGTTGTTTAAAATCAATCTTTATGGTATTTTTTACATAAAATTGCGATAATATTCCAACCTGACAATAGCATATTCATTCAAGAAGAAAAAGAAGGAGGGGCGCGCTCGCGGGACCGAGCATATCCAATCCCTTTGTTGCCAGGCAGTCCACTCAGAAACTGAGCTCCTATTATCTGCCCAGTGACAGGAAAATGCTCAAACCACATTCTGAAGGCTTTAGACAGCCAATGGAAGCCTTAGGAAGTGCAACGTCCCCCACAGACACTGTAGTTCCGATAGAGAATCAAAAGAAGAACTACAATTCTCAGACTTTCCACTTCCTGCTTGGAATTTTCTCAGGTTTTTGCCTGCCATATGAGTTCTGTTATACTCACAGACACCATTCAAACAGTTTTAGAAACGTCAGAGTGTTTTCTATCCAAATCTACTAATAATATGCATATTCTAGTTTTTGGGCCAGAGTAGTAACCTGTTTAAATTGGGTACGTTTTTCATCCGGCCGTGAAAATACTGCCCCCTAGCCCAGACAGGTTAAATAAAGGTGAAATATAAAAAAAATATTTAAAAAATAATCAGCTTCAGCCGTCACTCCAAGCAGACCAAAAAAACGATTGCTAAGCTCAAAATGATAATTTCCCCTCTCGTACCTTTGCTTAATTTTAAAGGCAACATGACCTTGATCATCCACAGCCACTGTTGCTTTTTAAGTGTTCATTACTTGATTTGTAGGCGCACAATGTGCTGTTTACCGAAGCCCAAAGAAATTGAGATCAATGCACTAGGGCTTTGGATAGAATTTCAATCGGCCAAGCATTCCACGCACAGAAACTTAAGTATCAAGAGATTTTCTTCCCAGCTGCATTCAATCCAGTTTGTTTGGAGTCAATCCAAGCAGTTGAATAACTGGGAGAGTAAAGGGCTCTGGGTCTCTTGACATTAAGCCGAACAAAAAGCATCTCATTCTGAGGCTTCCTTTTCTTAACGGCTAATAGGTTTATGGCACGATGCGAACGCTATACGCCTCCACCTCCTCACCCACTCCAATTCCTCCTCTCACCCACCTCTCTCCTCCGTTGGACGCAGAAGGAACCTCTCCCATCTCTCACACGTTCTCAGCTAGCTACTGTACAGCTGTGAGGAAATAGCAAGAGGCCTACTCCTCTTGTCCGAAAAGTAGATCTCAGTAAAGCTTGCCAGAACTATACTGGAGAGGGAAAAATTGTATCTGTGAAAATTACCCAATGTTCAGTTTTGCTGTCATAGACTAAAAGCTTAAATATTTTTGTTGGGAATAAGCTGTGCCTTTTGACTGCAGTATGTAGGTGTTTGTAGGAGGGTGGTGTTAGGCTCCGTTAAAGGGTCCAGCTTTTAGGTCTTGCTTGTTAGATCAATGATCAATGTGTAAATAAAGATGAGCGTGTTGCCCTGAAGGACCTGTTTAGGCCCATAGAGCCACAGAGATAATAGCAGGTGCAGTGCACCGGGTGTGTGCTGCCAAGGTGCCTTATATTGAGGGGCAGAGGACATCTCTCCAGATACTGTACCTCCTGATATTTATGTTCCCCCCCCACAATTTGAATAGCCAATAATGCCTTGTTTTTTGCAGACTTGCAGCCTCTCCTCTGGCTATGTTTGTTTGTATGTCTCAGTATGCCCTTTAGCCATTCAGCGGGCTCTAACCTATGACTACAGGAGCTTATGCTCTGGCTTTACACCACTGTGCCAGAGGGCTCGTCATGGGCACTATCAACGATTACTGTAGAATGACGTCATCTATTGCATGAGTATGGTCTGTTAGTCTGCAGATGTTTCAAGGTTGTCCAGTGACCTCAAGGATAAGAGACAAATGCAAAAGGCACAGGTGTCCACAATGTACAGAAGTAGGAATTTACAGTAAGAACGCCCCCCCCCCCCCTACGTGGTGGAATGTACAGAATAAATCCCTGTTTGACTCCATAGTAGGGGTAGCTGATTGGGTAACATGCTGTGGTTGCCGGCCTAACCTCTCCATCCGTGAGAAGAGCCTAGCTACCCATGGAGATGGACTGCTTGGGCCGAGTGGTGCCAGGCTCTGTTGGGTAGTTGCGTATCCGTGAACACACTCAGGGTTGCTGATGTGGAAGTGAATTGACGAGCAGTGTCTTACTGCTTCCTCTCCTCACGCCAGGGCTCCTTATAAAAACACAGCGAGTCAGAACTCTGAATTGAGAGGGAGATATGGAGAGGCCTCACACACATCATCCTATTAATGGTAATTAAACCAGATTGCACCTCGAATCACTATACTAGAAACACAATGTGCATGGCAATCCACACAATATGATGCACACAGCGTCTTATCTGAAATAGAGAGATTGATGTACTTGTCAATTCATTTGATTGAATGAAATGGTATAGCAAGACACATCACCAACTGCTACCTGAATCCTTTAGTAAGACATTTCTAAGCATTTTTTGTGAGAGTGTATTTTACTCAGCGGCATCCCCAAATGGTTAAGTCAGTGCGAGGATAAAAAAAAAAGAGAGGTCAGGGCTGAAATCAGTGAACCAACACGTGGTCCTGTTTATGCCACTGCTAAACAGCGCAGTTGAATCTGCTTGTCACATGTGCTCTCTCACCAGCCTGCTCGTTATGGCGCACACCTGTCACCTTCGTTACCATCAGCGCATTATGACACTCACCTAGACTCCATCACCTCCTTGATTTACCTGCCCGATATCTGTCACTCCCTTTGGTTCCTTCCCCAGGCGTTATTGTATCTGTTCCAGTGTTAAGTCTGTGCGTTGTTTGTGTTTTTTGTTTGATGTGGGGTTTATTTATTTTATTAAAACACTCACTCCCTGAGCTTGCTTCCCGACTCTCAGCGCCCATCGTTACACTGCTAGTCTCCTCAAATGTCCCCGTACTTGTCAAATTCCTACCTATGTATGATGTATAGAATTCCATTTTTTTTATGAATATATAAATATGTTGGACGGACGTTAGAGTAGAGCGCTACTATTTCATGTACTTTTGAAATGACTGAGTTACAAGCATCCTTTTATCACACTGTAAAGCTCTGTGCCATAGGTATATTTTAATCACATTTATAATAAAACACTATTCTCAAAACCCGTTTTGTCTTCATCATTTGTTTTCCATACTCATGTCCTCGTCTTTCTCTCTCATTTCCATTGTTCTGATTCAACCTTTGTTCTTAAGGTTTCTTTGTCTTTAATCAGTAATGTTTATGTTGTGTCTTCTTCCTGCTT
This sequence comes from Salmo trutta, assembly GCF_901001165.1. Taxonomy (NCBI): domain Eukaryota; kingdom Metazoa; phylum Chordata; class Actinopteri; order Salmoniformes; family Salmonidae; genus Salmo; species Salmo trutta. The sequence continues at coordinate 34,654,802 of NC_042985.1, read as the reverse complement.
TGTTTCTGAAACTGCTTGTTGACTGATGTCTGCATAATCTATATTGTTTGTCCAATAATTCACAGTAAACCTGTTATTGACTAATTGTAAAATGTATTGGTCACTAGCAAGACACCACATCAATTGTCCATCATTAAGCTATAGGGATACAAAGAGAACGTTTTGGTTTCTAACTACACTGGTGCTGAGTGTTGTCTACCAGCTGTGTGTGTAACAACAGGTTCTAAGAGACTGTAAATCTGGCAGGTGAGGCTACACACTGAAAATTCATGGTTGAAAGGAATGGAACAGCTTGGCTCTCCACTATTTCAAGGTGCTGACTGATAATTCTGGAAAACTGACGTCCACCATATACACGCACGCACGCACGCACACACACACACTGGGAAGGGAGACTGTTCAGTCTGACTTCTCAGTGTGTGTGTATGTATTCATGTGTGTGTGCAGTGTAGGCTCGGTTTTAATCCCTTCAGTCCTGCACTCGGTTCCAGATTAGTTTAGCTTTTCATCCTAAAGTCTGAGTCTGTTGTGAGGTGGGGTTGAAAAAGTAGTCTCAGTCAGAGAGAGGAATACAACTCTATAAAATATCCCTCTTTTATGTTTCCTCTTTATTGTCCTGCCTGTATCCGGATTAGTTGTCACGGTGACAGGCATAAATGCCACAGCTGTTAGACGGCGATGTCGGCTGGAGCCTTTTAAATGTGTCTCTGGACTGTGTGTCTCTTAGAAAAAAAGGGTATTTGGCTGTCCCCACAGGAAAACCCTTTGAAGAACCCTTTTGGTTCAAGGTAGAACCCTCCTGGCTTCCATGTAGAACCGTTTCCACAGAGCGTTCTACGTGGAGCCCAAAAGGGTTGCACTTGGAACCAAAAAGGGTTGTATCTGGAACCCAAAAAGGGTTATCCGATGGAGTCTACACTGTGGGTTTGGAGCCTCAGCTGGCTCTTTGCTAGGGATGGAATGAGGGTTATATGACAAACCATTTAGCCAGTGAGTGATAACCTGGAACCAATAGAGGTATGAGATGAGCAAAAAGTGGAGCAGAGAGAGAGAGAGAGAGTCAATGAGAGAGGACAGAAATACAGTGAGAACGAATGACAGAGAAAGGAGGGGTGGCAGGGAGGGAGAGGTACACAGACACCGAAAGACAGCGAAAGGGATTAGAGGTACAAGGGAGAGAACGAGAGAAAAGAAGAGAGAAATGGAAAGACACACACTGAGTAATAGATTGAGGAATGGAGGGAGCGAGAGCAGGCTTTGCTAGGTTCGCTGCAGTAAACAGCATTATAGTTTGATGGCCTTGAGCCTGCTCATTATTGACTAGGATTGATTTATTTAGAGATTCTCATCTCGCCATGCTCTCACTACGGGGATGCTCTCACTATGGTGTAACAGAGGAGAGAGGGAAAACAGGCTTTTCTTCCTCTATCCACGTTCATGTGGGTCTGAGACGAGAAAAGTCTACACTATATACTGTCCTCGGGCTTAAAGAATCTAGCTATCATTATACAATATGGATTCGTGCTGAAATCAGAAATGTAACTGTTTCAGTATTTTGCCATACGGTATGCAAAACAGTATGCTTTGCTCTTGGTTGAATTATACACTTGTCTTATAATTCGGTATTTCATGACTATTAAATTGCAACCTTTTTCCACTCAAAAAGACCCCAAGTTGTGCAGAAAAACAAACAAACATTCTTCAGTGAAATAACTTTCTTCTTTTTTTACTCCAAATGAATGCATCTTAGGACACAACATGATGCACATGCCAGTGTCTATATTACAATTTTTATGAGTGTGGTACACAGAATAAATCATTTTTTGTGATATTCCATAGCCTGATATACACTGTGGTGTGTGTTAGACGTTGGGACGCATGTTGTCTATCTTAGGGTTATGGAGGAGCTTGTGTGAGGTCGCTAGTTGGGTGATGCAATCGATAGTGCAGGCTTTGTTAGGGTTCTGATATGAGAGGAGAGGAGAGGAGGAGAAGAGAGGAGAGGAGGAGAAGAGAGGAGAGGAGAAGAAGAGAGGAGAGGAAAAAAATGGCTTGGAGGCAGACTGCAGCTAGCCAGCCACTCAGACCTCCTCTGCTTGGTAATCAGAGCAACAGTTCAGCTCCTGCAGAGAACAGACACACATCTCTCAATCGGAGAGGGCCTTTGAAGACACACAACCCAATAGGGAAGCCTCTATGAGCTCTGACCTGAACCTAACTTCAGAGTAACCTTTTTCTTAATCACACAACACTCAATCCGAGTGATGACAGACAGTCATACACAAACACTGTGCTTTAGAGTTAGAGACGGTGGCCTTCAGAACACACAACTCGAACAGCATCGTGTGTCAGTCTCTGAGACTTTTTCGAACAACTCACTCTCACCTAGATGAACATGTCTCCTCTTAAAACAATTGCAACATTGCAATAATGTTGCAATAGAGAGAGAAACAGACAGACATGGGATTGCATATTCCCGTGCAATAGACCCAGCGCTACAAAGCCCTCTAAAAAAACACTTGATTTGCTTGTGACACGTGTGCGAGGAGGGTGAGCATTGTGTTCATAAATTGATATAGATTTTTTGGGGCCGGTGTCGCAGCTTGTTTCTGGCTGGATACACCGGTACCTAACGTCTGACGAGGGAGAGTTCACTCAGAGATTGCCCTGATAATTGGGAGATTTAAATTCAATCAGTCTCAGCCTGTCGCCCTGGTCCCCTTGCTAAGTGACACCTTATCAAACTACTGATAGGTGAGCACGCAACAATCAACAGATAGAACCAAAAACAAATAAGGGCAATTGAGAAGGAGAGAGGGATATCAAAAAGGAATTTGAACGAACTGAAATGACAGACAGACAGAGAGAGAGTGATCCAGAGAGAGTGAGAGGGAGAGAGATGCAGGATGGGAGGAAGAAATCTGAGGAATGATCAAAGCAGAGAGGTTGAGTCAAATAAGGTGTGATGGAAGGGGGAGGGAGGGGTACAGGATAGAGAGATTTATGGAGAAGTACTGTATGGGTACATAATATACTCTAAAGGTCACAGCAGTCTATAGGGGAGAGTACCACTTGCCACACTGCAAAGAGAGCTCTTATTTGGTAGCCGTCCTTGGAGTCAGCCAGCAGTCTGCCTGTCAGGCCTCTCAGCACAGCCATCATGCTGATATTGCAATGTCAAATCAACGCAGTGGAAACGGTTCACGCAGTCACTTCTAATCAAACTGAACCAGGAACTTCCTCTCTCTCTCTCTGTGTGCGTCTGTCTCTTCCTCCTTCTGTGCTCTCCGGTGCCCCCTAGTGCTGCTGCTGGGCATCTTCCTGTACACCCGCTGGCGCAGTTACAAGGGCCTAAAGGAGGGCGTTTACCACGTGTCAGCTCACCATGACGGCTGGGAGGACATCAGAGAGAACGTGCTCAACTACGATGAGGAAGGAGGAGGAGAGGAGGACCAGGTAAGAGCTAACACATCTATGTCTCCTACACACAATGGGATAATGTGCCTTTTGGTCCCTTGTCACAAACGGTTTCAATGAAGGCAGTTTCAGACTGAATCTGTGAAGTGAAATAATTCCGTTTGGATTCGAGGCTAGGAATTATGGGTACTACACTTGCTCAAGCACACTCCTCTTCCCCACCATTGCCATTGTAACACCTTCTCATTCTGGTTCACCTTCTACTCCAACTAGAAAGCAACTAGTGGAGTGTTTGTATATTCACGATCTCCTTACACACAATTAGACATAATGTGATTATCGGATGCTTGGTAATGCCGCCATACTTTAGGTCCTCTGGTGGATCTTTCGACATGAGCGCTGCAGCAGCACACAGGCTTTGCACACTTTTCTCATCAGGTAATCCATTACAGAGCACACCCACGCGTGTCATTTACTCCTCCACTCTACTGTTCCTCCATCCTCCTTTTCTCCAGAGCCCGGGCTTCCATCTCTCCAGAGCGAAGCACTGCCGTGGTAACGAGGGTGAATCAGTCTCGCCTGAATCAAATGAACGTTGAAGTGATTGTGTGTTATATAAAAATGGATGCTCTCTAGCCCTCGTCCAATATTTCCCCGTGCTCTGTTGAAGTGAAACCACTCCCCTCGCCCCCCTTCTCGTTCCCTCAGACGACTTGGTGCATTCGGCTAACACGATCTGTCACCTCTCCACTAGCAGAGAATTAATCTGGATTTTGCGCACTAAGGGAGGAAATGAAGACAGATTGTAAACGTAGACAGGTAGAGCGTACGGAAAAAGGGATACTGCTGAAGAAGCTCTGCTATACTCTTTTTTCTTTTCTCCTCACTCTCACCATCCCGCTCTATGATGTGATGTTTTACTTCTGTTTGAATCCCGGGAAGAGTAGCTGCTGCCTTGGCAACAGCTAATGGGGATCCTAATAACATTCGAAAATACTCTCTATTGCTCCATCTGTCCATTTGTTCCTCCTTTCCATTCTGTTTTGACATTCCATCCTCTCTCCCTCTGTGTGTGTGTGTGTAGAATGCCTATGATATGGCCGAGCTACAGAAGTCTCTCCAGCCCAGTCCGGCCCAGTCTGTCCAGTACAGCCGCTCCAGGGCCATCCACCAACATCACCACACCCAGCACCAACATCCCCAGCCCCAGGACGCTCTTAGCAGGTTGGGCGCCAACGCCGCCCTCTCCTCCTTCACCACCACCCTGCGGAGGGACGTGCCGCCCACCAGGTCCCCCGCCCAGGGCCAGAGCAGGCCCCTCCTGCTGGCCAGAAAGAGCCTGTCCTTCTCCAGCCAGGATCTGGCCCGCTACCTGTGTGAGATCATCCGGGATGCTGACCAGGCCCCAGAGTCGGCCCCCTTCGACTCCCTGCAGGTGTTCTCCACGGAGGGGGGAGGCTCGCTGGCCGGGTCCCTCAGCTCCTTCAGCTCAGCCGGGCTGGAGGAGGACACGGCTAGGGGCCAAGACTCCCTGAAGGATTGGGGCCCACGTTTTGAGAAACTCAATGCCCTCTACGAGAAGACCGAGGCCAGCGACCTCTGAATGCTGAGGGAGACAGACCAAGCTACTGTACTGCAGAGACCACCAAACAGCAGGAAACTACAGAGCTACAGGAAACTAATCGGAAGCATAGGAGGAGAGAGAGAAGTTCGGGAAGGAGAGAGAGACTGATGGAGAGCTTGGCCTCTCCTCTCTGGGAGTGACTTATTCTCCACAGGGTTTTTCCCCTATAAACGGGCCTAGAGCGAGGCTGAGGCTGGGACTGACGTTAACCTAACCGGGCCTATAGCTGAGACTCACTGTTCACTGGATAATGGGAGCTGCCAATCAATGACACGGACAGATTAATTATGGCACTTACCGAGCATGGCACACAGACCTATTGTAGTGACTTGCGGTTGACAATGATTCGGGTGAAAATGTTATTATATTTGTCAGTGAAATGAATTGCGAGGATTGCCTGGCACCTCTTGGACCTTGATATACCGTATTCCGTTCTCTATGTCTGTAATACATCAGTGTTTTAAAAACTGCTTAGACATTTGATACAGGAAGATTTTTCTGTGGCCTTCCAGTGGGCTCTCTTTCTAAAATCCCTTTGCTGGGTGTGCAGTCAACAGTTACCAGTTGTGCTCGTAAGTTATATCCTAAACTTCTCCTTCCTTGATTTGGTTTTCTATTCACTTCACTCTCCCCTCCATTCATTAATATTCACCGGAGGAAGAGAGCTCAGAAATCAAGCTGGAGAGAAGAAAAGGACAGAGGAGCTGAGGAAAGGGCCTTTTCTGTTTCTCAGCTTTAACCTTCTTTCTCAGGAATACCAAACATTCTGAACACCACCATTGCAGCTGGAGAACATGATATGAATACCAATGACAAATTCCTCGTGAATGGCAGTTCAAGGTGAAAAAAAAGTGCAGAGAGGGTGGCACCCGAAGCCTCCTATAGAATGGACAGTGGACACCCTCTGACCTTCGCTGTTGTTGCCATGGTGTTGTGGAGGCAGACATAGTTTACTGTATTCACTGATATATGTCTGAAAGGGAGCGTTTACCAGTTGTGTTAAAGAGGTGGCGGGAGCTTTCGTATGAGCCCAGCAGTTTGAGCGATGGAAGGGAAATGATCCAGCTACATGGGTATTCACACTAAGGATCTCACCAAGGGGGGGCTCCGCTATTTACCTTCCCCAAAGCTGGAGGATGATGCACTTACCCCCACAAACAGTATCATATAAACCAGGACCAATCTGCCCACACTAAAAACCCTTCAGAAGCCACCGTTCACTGCATTTGCGTTATTCACCTCTGCTTTGAGAGAGGAGTGCAGAGTGGAGGTGAAATTAGCCGTATAATGCAGAAGGGAGGAAGAGTGGAAAGGAGGGAGAGTTTGTGATCGTTCAAAGCACCTCCGGGACTCGGGAGTTAAATGTGCTTGTGTGAGGAGCTGTGAAGCTCCATGGGGAGTAGAGAAGGGGACGGGAAAGGGTTTTGGAAATGGTTTGTTGCACAGCAAATGGAATAAATAAAAAGAAACGTAACCTCCCTCTGCGATAGACTAAACGCCAACGTTGTACTTCATGTATTTCGAGGTAGCGTCAGCACACCCTTCTCATTATTTTGATTTAGTTTCTATTTTTTCCCAGTGCAGAGACGCTGCATGTTGAGCGTGACGGCACAACAGTAAAGGGTAGGAGTGTGTTAAAACACATCAGAACACTAATCCTAATGGGAGTTGATGGCGGCGCTGTCATGCTGTAAACCAAAGGATCATGGGAGTTTTAAAAGTCGATTGAGAAGTCGACATTCTGATTACGGATTTCAAACGTGCCAATTTTCTGAAGGCAGCCACAACGTCAGTTTAAAATAGGATGGGGAGATGAGGGTATGGAATGCTGCCGCAATGCAATGCTTTTTTATAGACAACAAAAGCTCCTCGAGGGATGGAGTTCTGATTCATCTTCCGAGCACGGTTGGCCAGGAACCTGGCTTACAGAGGAGCTAGTAAAAATAATAATGATTCAAATGTGAAGATTGTGTTTGGGATTCACAGGATGTCTCTCTGGGTTGGGGAGAAGAGATTCTACTTTAATTTGTATCATAAATGGCTTCAACATTGTCTAATGGATACAGACATATTGTGGAATTTTATGTTTTTACCTCATTTGTATATAGAAAGATAAATTAAGTCATTGCTTTTTTAAATGTGTCAATGGAAGAACTATGGATCATGTACTGCTTCTTTAAGAAAAAGTGAACTTATCTTTTTTATCATTATCATGACAAGCTTTGAATATAGATATCTTGGTGTTTTGTATTTGCATCAATCTTTTTTCTCAATAAAGATTCATTTATTTGAATCAGTGATTTTCCTGATTGTTTGCATACAGCATGATGTGAGTTTATGGCAGGATTGCCCAACTGGCGGCCCAAATTTGGCCCACGTGTGGTTTTGTTTTTGCGGACAAGTTATCTGAGAATTTTTTTTTAAAAGATGTTGAAATTTCATTGTTTGACATAAAAAAAAACTAAAAACACCAGGAAATCAGCTCCAAATTATTTTAATGAACTATTCCCATGCATAATAGAGTCTGTGATCGTATACAAATGTAAGCAAGGTTTGAGATATCTGTTTGGGCTTCTTGTGGTTAATTTGTCATTATGTTCTGGACCCCCGACCATCTACTCAAGAAAACTATTATTATTATTTTTTTTAATCGGTCCGCGGCTGAATCTAGTTGATGATCCCTGGTTTATGGTATACAGGACTAGAAAAGAAAGTGAAAGCCTCAAGCAAGTTCTTGTTTTTGGACTTGAAATCTCCATCATTGCATTTATTCTCTTGCAATTAATTTTTTGGTGTGAACATCAAAAGAATGGACAAATGATGACAGCAGAATACCAAAATGTGAAGAAAAAAAAATGTTTTATACAAAGCAACAGAGGAAACAAAGTCCCTCTCGATAAGAACACGGAACACTGATCAATGGTAAACTGCATTCACAAGGAAGATGAAACAACATAAAACATGATATGCCACACCAACTAGTGCAATTTCTCCACAGGCACGTCAAACAGGACCAACCCCTTTACTGGGTGAACAGACAGACACAGAACAATAGGAGAGGCAATATCACAACCACCAGATTAGCAGAGGGGTGTCTTCTAGATTAAACACAGTGTTAAGTAATGAAGAAGACTGGGCCATAGAAAATTGTCATCATGACTTTGAATGATTTTCAGATAGTACAAAATCTTATGTGGTCGACAGAATATTGGAAACATTCATGTAAACAGTCTGCATTCAATCCCCAAAACTATGCCTATTTGATATTTAACACCCCCCGTAAGATGTTCCTCTGTAAAGTTTCAAGTTTTGACATAAAGCTTAAATCATGCAAAATACAACTATGAAAATGACACGTGTACAATTTAGACTTTCATTTTTCAGCACTGCAAGCAACTGTTAGGTTCAATAACATTAGACACATTTTACATCAACACAGAGATTAAACAGACAATGTTGAAGGCACTTTCATACTCAAGTTGTTAAATCTTTAAACAATAACGTGACGCAATCTACATTGCCAAATATGCAATAAAATAACACACATTAACCATTTACAGTATTGAATAATTTGACATTACCCTGTTAAGTCTGAATTTGTTTACATCAGGATTTAGACTACAGTGCCTATCATAAGTATTCGCCCCCCTTGGATTTCTTCAAATTGTATTGTGTTACAAAGTGGGACTCAAATGGATTTCATTTTTATCTACACAAAATACTCTGTAATGTCAAAGTGTAATACTATATTTTTTTTTTAGACGACTGGAAAATAAAACGTGAATTTACCTTGATTAGATAAGTATTCACCCCCCTGAGTCAATACATGTTTGAAACACCTACGGCAGCGATTAGTCTTCTTGGGGTAAGTCTCTAAGAGCTTTGCACACCTGGATTGAGCACGCCTCCATTTTAGATTGCGGTGACTGTAGAGACTGTAGAGCAGCTGTAACATTTCAACTATCTACTAACCCTAGCCCTTACCCTTATTCTAAACATAACCCTAACCGTAGCATAACCCTAACCATAACATAACCCTAACCGTAACATAACCCTAACCGTAACATAACCCTAACCGTAACATAACCATAACATAACCCTAACCGTAACATAACCCTAACCGTAACATAACCATAACATAACCCTAACCGTAGCATAACCCTAACCGTAGCATAACCCTAACCGTAGCATAACCCTAACCCTAACATAACCCTAACCACAGTTGCTTAACAACAGATAGTATGACCTTGATAGAATATTGACAGTATGACCATCTGTAGAGCATCTACAGATGGGACTATCTGGACTATCCAAATGAAGTGCGACCATGTTAAAATACCTATTAAATTACATATTTAGTAATGACAAATGCATTTGAAACTTCACGCACAGTAAAACATTTATGACTTAATACAATTATTTTATCAATAGGAGTGGGGGAAAAGGTATTTGTGTGTTGATAACCACACCCAAGTAATAAAATAAAAGACAACACTTTGAAAAGTCTCGCACACGAAAGCCTGCTGAATTTGCGCGATAACTTTTCTTTCATTTTGATTTCGGCACAAATGAAAATGTGGCACTGACTTTCCCATGGATTGATGTTTCAGAATTGTCCCAATGCAAAGTCCGGTGTTTGAATGGCCACGTGCAACGTACAAACGCAGTTACAAGCCTGCTAGAGTTAGCGGCAGACGGACGACCAATATCCCCCATCGTAGTGCGGATGGAAGCCTGAGCTGGAATGCGAGAGTAACTGAAGCTGGCTAGCTTTAGAAAACCCTGAGTAGATCTACTGCAGTTTGCTTCGTAGTTCACCCCTCTGGTCTTTGTAGTTGAATCGGTGCTTGAAATTCAATACTTGACTGAGTGACCTTACAACTGTTGTATGTATGGGGGACAGAGGAATGGGTAGTCATTCAAAATCATGTCAACTACTATTAATTCATACAGAATGAGTCCATGTAACTTAAGTGATTTGTTAAGCCAAATGTTACTCCTGAACTAATTTAGGCTTGCCTAAACAAAGGGGGGGTGAATACTTATGCAACAACTATATTTTAGTTATTGAATTTTTATTAAATCGGTATAAAAAAAATAAAGTAAATCAATGACAGAAAATTACAATTAAATCTAATTAAATCCCATTTTGTAATGCACCAACGTGAAAAAAATCAAAATACTTTGATTTGTATGTTAGTCAGTCATACATAGACCAGTGACCATGAATACGTTAACCATTCACCTAATTCAACATTGACCAGTGGTCATGGTTTACCCACAATGCAGTCCTTCTACAGAATACTGTATGATTCTGGGGTGATGAGTTTTGAGGGAATACACACAGTTAATAAAAATGTTCTAATTTAATTTCCATTAAAATACTGTTACTTTAAATGACCAATGCATTTAAACTGAATTATTAATAAATATGAAAATGAACTATGTCAATGCTCAACAACATTACATTAGTATGCACTTATTAGGAAAACATAATGGAATGACTTCTCCCTCGTAAAAAGAATTGTCAGCCAACTACTAAATTAAACATCCAATTTCAATGCAACGGAATGAACAAGCAAATCCTCTTCACAGTGATATGACTGTTATGCATTACAATGAGAATGCCACTTCCCCTTTATACACCACAACTGACAACGTATGCAGAACTTAGTGTTTGAGTGAGAGAGTATCGAAAAGAGGAGTCCTCATTAACAAGTGGAGACGAGACATGGCACGGTTTTAAAAAATAAGGAAAATGGCACAGGATGCAGCTGTGCAGTCAGACTGCAGACATAGCCACCGAAGAGACCAGACTGGCCTCCGCAATAATTACCCACGCTGCTCTAGCTTTCAAATCAGCCCCCTCTCAAAGGTCCCTCTCCTCTTTCTTCTCTGCTCTGCTCTGCCTTTCGTCTGGGTGAAAGCGAGAGGGAGCCGTGAATGTTGTTGTGTTTTGCCATCATCCCTCCTCTCCTGTTTAAACACGAGCTTCCTGACACAAAGCCCTGGTTTGATATGCATGTGCTCATCTGCTCGCCCGCCGCAATCAGACGCCGCTCAAATCAGCGCCGTGTCAGCCGGACGTGATCACTTGCCTCCGGCTGCAGTGGCGCACGGAGGGATGGAAAGAGGGAGGGGCGGCGGTGGGAGAGTGCGCCCATGGTTCCAGATGAACTCGGGTAGACCAGAGAGCAGGGAGCACAGAGCAGTCATCAGGTTATCGACTTGGCGGGGAGCAGGAGTCTGAGTCGGAGACTGGGCGGGCGGGCTGGATATGGGTGGGTGGAGAGTTGTTTATGGGGTAACCCAGGGTCTTATTACTGGGTTTAATCCTGCATGGCCACCGGCTCTCTGTCGGCCTTGGCTCTCTTCTTGCCCTTCTTCAGCTTGTAGACGTGGAAGGTCTTGTTTTGGAACACGCGGGTGAAGAGGGCTGTGTAGGCAGGGCCGTCTGTCTTGACGGACGCACAGAAGCGAGGGTGGGAGGCGTGGACCAAGTCTGGGTCGTTGTCCCCAGGGCCATCCATGATCTAATCCCAAAAACACATTAGATCCATTCAACTGTTCAGACATAATGTATCGTCATAAGTAAATAGAACCCTTGAGTTTGATTTGTACTTGTAGTTAAACTGCGGAAAACAAACCACAAGGATCCAGGGTATTCAATAATTAACAAAAAAAATAACAAAACATTCTGTTTTTGTTATTCTCTCAAAAGATTTCTAAGAGCTGAGCCAATCTCTATGCGATGTGGACGTGGGGATCACATGCAGTGAAACATCACTAACCCCACATACACCACTCGGGAAGGATGAGACTACGCAAGGCAAGCATGCCTCCAGAAATCCAAACAACCAGTGACTCATTTATTCCTAGCATCAAAAGCGGGAGGAGAGAAAATACATCTTTCAAACCAGAGGTGAGACGCAGATCAGAGGAGGATGAATCTCCAGACCCCAACTCTGCCTGTAATTGAGCCCTTTCAAAGCAATCATACTTTGAAGTGTCTGTGAGTGACAGAGGCTGACAGACAACATGTGATTTATAGGGAGCAAATGCAAAACGCACACATGCAACGCACACACACACACACACACACACACACGCACAAACAACCCTCCCCATCCTAATCTCACAAACACCCAAAGAATCTATCCGTCACTCCCTTTCTCTCATACTGAAGAGGTCCAATCAATATTCCTTCTTTCAACTCTCTCCAAAAAAGATATATTTTAACCAAACAATCTGCCTCCTGTTTAAACAAACACTTACACATCAAAACGCTCACGTGTGTACATACATCCGCGGGCAGTCATACATTTGTGAACGAGCTGGCGTCACAGAACCCCGACAGAACAGAAACGACACCTACGTGTCCGTTGGCCAGGTCCAGCAGGTCTCGGAGCCTGCAGCCCCGGCCATGCCTCCTCTCGTAGCAGACGCTGTCCTCCATCACCACGAAATCAGCCCCCGCCGCGCGCAGGATCCTGTGGACCTCCTCTGGGGATTGCTGGGCGTAGATCTGATACACCTGAAACGACCAGGAGGAGAGAAAACACACCCAGGGGATAACACACACACACACACACACGTGTAAACATGGAGGACAACACAACACAGGGCTCAGACACACACACACACACACACACAGGCATGACTTATTGATAGAGGGCTATGGAGAGACTTTGCGATGAGTGTTAACAGCGGGCCGTGCTGGTGCTGGGAGCTGACGCCTCTGTGGCGCTGAGTGGCAGACAGACACGCAGCAGGGTGGTGGGGAGGGAACATTCTGCTCACGTCCCTCAGGCAGAGCCAGAGCCCCCCCCCCCACACACACACACACCACCCACAGCTGCAGAGCTTCATTAGTCAGAGCTCTGCCTGAAAGAGCCCCACACGGCACAGCCCCACACGCTGTACAGCGCCACCCGGAGAGTGGCAGAACGCTCTGTACCCAACCACCCAGCAGCCCTGCACCGTCTCCTCTCCTTTCTGGCTGTCTGGCCGCCTCCCCCTCACCTAGCCCCACGCGCTGCACTGTCTAACGAGCTTTAGAGACGGTTCACACCACCACAATTAATCTCCGCATCTGACAAACGCTACTTGCCATCCCTGGGTGAGATGAAAACACGCCGTTGTCTGGCTGATAAAGCCGCGCGCTTCTGTAAAACTGAGGGGACAGCCAGACAGGAAATATATAAAAAGTGACTGATAGCACGCTCTCATGTTGAGGCTTATGTGACTCCATTTCCCCGCCGCGGTTGACGTCCCCTCCATGCTAATATCACAGCACAGGTATACAGAAGTGGTGTCCTCTCCTTGATAGGATCATCACCCAAGTGGGGTCATGCCTTCTGAATTCCATTACAATTCTGGAGATGGCTTGAACACAGCCCTTTCTTTTCCAAGTGGACTGTTTAATTCCCTGGTTGGACTGAATTTAAAATGGAATTGACCCCCCAACCCTGGTCGACGCATATTTACAGGTGTCTCCATATTACTCTCCTCTCAGGTCAGGCCTTGTGTAAAAATAAACTTAATTAAGTATTAAAGTAGGATAAAGGATAAAGGATTTGTTTTACCTGTCTGGTCCTCTCTCTCAGGGCTCGGTCTTCATAGTGTGGGTGGTTAGTCAGGACTCTCCCTGTGCACAGTTTGATCCCAGCCAGCAGCTGCATGCTCCCAGCAAACACTGCCGTCTTGGGGGTCTTTGAGCTGGAAGACAAGGTGGAAGAAGTGTTTTCTGGGAGATCAGCGTGTATACTGCTGTATGCTACACGGCGGTGGAAGACGTTAACACGCTGTAGAGCCGGTGTATTTGTGTATTTAACGAGACAGCGTTTCTTTTTGTTGGTTTCCTCACGACTCAGTAGCAGGCTAGCACCACACTGATATCTGTACTTGCACACTGCAGGTATCCTTTACTCAATGCCGTCAAGTTCTTTTACGATAACCTTTGAAGACTTTCACTTTTATTTTAAGAACAAATACTGGAACAACTTCAAAGAGATATGGAAAGGCTAGCGGAAAGGGCAGCCTGGTAAGGCTGCTGGGAACATAAAATAGTTATCAGAAAAATAAACCATGTTTATCTTTCGTTCGCCAAGGAATCTTTCTCAAGGTGTTCTAGAGGAGGTGGTGAGTGAGGACTCACAGGAAGGACAAAGCTCAGTGTGGAATGTGTTATAGGAGTACCGCCTAGAGAGGCTGTACTCTTAACTAGAGCCTTGTTACTGCCACAGCCCAACCTTGGCCTCATAACACTGATCTCTCCGCTCGTCGACACAGTCACTCATCCTACACCGGCACATGCCCGAGACACCCTCTGACCGGTTACACAATTTTGGGGGGGGGGGGGGGGGGCGTTTTTAAAATCACGAGCCACATTTTTAAAATCACGAGCCACGACAGAGGACAGGACAATCTTTCTGTTTACAGTATGGGCTGTGTACACTCTCCCTCAACCCGGCAAGTCTGATTGCATGGATACACTCATGTGGGGAGAGAGAGCGCGTTTCTACTCATAGCAACCATTTCCAGTAATAATTATGTTGGTGGTAATTGTTGGTAACAACTGAGGAATCAGGTCATTTCAGGCAGAAACAAGCAGCATAGTTGGTTGACAACCACCTGTCGAGCTGTTGTTCAGGTATTTCACGAATCAATTAGGCAGCCGAGAACAGCAGAAAAGAGCATTAGAAAAAGGTAGTTTGCTCAAACACACACACGTAGAATTAAATTATTTCAGTTTAATTTACTATTCCCTGGTGCAGGAGTTATTGTGTTATCTATATTAGAAAAGGAAATCAAATCGCTCACTAATTCTGTAAGAGATCTCACAGCAGCTATTAGCTCCTCCATTCCTCCCCCAAACCTCATGTTGATTTGCCATTCAAATCCACATTACAGAAAAGGGGGGGATAGGTTGAGACCGCTGGCTCCCTCTGGGCTCTGGGGGGAGAGACAGGACGCCCCCGCTAGGAACATTAGCAGCTTGTGGGGCTAATCGCCAACCACCCTGGGCTGTGTGTGATGGGGCTGACCTCTGACCTGCTCTTCCGGGTCACTTCCTCCTCTCTGTGGGAGTTTGTGTTTAATTACTGCATATTCGAGTGGGATTCCTCAGACCTCAGCTGATTTCTATTTCATTTCAGATTTATATTCTGCCATCTAAACGCCCGAAGCCCCGCTGACATTATAAAAATATATTAATGCTGTTAATAGCTGGGGGAGGAGGACGAGGATGGTGATTAAGCGTGAAATTGGTATGCATGAATGTGCCTGTGTGTTAGTTATGCTACATGCAGAGGTGGGACTATGTCATGCAGTAAATTAACACCATTGTACACCTGTTGATGCAGACTTTAAAGTGGTAGTGCTGCCGGGCAGAGAGAGCTAGAGAACAGATGGGTGGAAAGTTTCAGTGTCTACCAATCAGAGAGTAAAGGAGGAGGACAGCCTAGTAAAATGTCTACACAGCATGAGTCCAATAGAGGCGGGAACGGGAGGGAGGGCGATGCTAACAGCTCTGAGATGCTAACGGCTGGGATTTGTAGGGAGCTCAGGTACGGCAGAAACGGAGATCGAAACAGAGATGGGCCTGTCACGTCCATCCTAAGATCCTACAGCTCTGCTCATCCTATCTGACTGGCCGATCTGCTCTGCTCCCAGCTAGAAGAGATGGACCGCCGCAGATAATCGGCCGTTACACCATCCAGCCACTATAATGGCCAATTCAACGGCCACAGAGTCTGGAGACTGAGCGGAGGGTGATGATGATTGATTGACTGACCGACTGAGAGAGGGAAGGGTTGGCAAAAATGTTATTATAATGCAATTTCACAGTGAGCGAAGTCACAAGCTTTTCATTGATAATATCCTGAGGGGGGGGAATAACTGTGGTTCATACGAGGATAGGCAGAGTTTTACTTACTGCTACTGAGATCCTCTGGAGACTATGTATATATAATAAGGGGAAAGCTTCACATTTCGACAAATTATAAGGAAGAGAAAAAAATCAAGCTGACAGAACGACAATTAGCAAGGAGTGAAAGTGGAGGATATGAGCGTATCAAAAACATGAAGAAATCCACAGTTTACAGCACGAAAACGTCCTCATTGTTCCAGTACTGAACAGCCGCTCTTGCAGCGACAGAAGTTTCCCTGGGAAAACAAAAAGCTTCATTTGTCTTCATTATTCAAAAACAAGGCAACATTCTGAAATAACTCAGCTTTTCAGAATCAAAGGATGGCGTGACAACATTAACCACCGAACAAAAGAGGGGAAATTAATTGCATAGCAGCCAATGCTTAAATGATGAGGGTGTCTGTGATGATGGTGCCTCACAATGCTGTCAAAGACAGTAATGACAAGACACCAGCACAACTTAAAAGGGCACCATCAAGAGTGGAGCCAGCATCACGAGAGAAATTATCAAGCATTTTCATACACAATGGCGAGCTACCACTGACTTCTGAATGTGCATTTAGCAGGAGGAAGCTGGAGGGAGACTTACAGACTCCGCTTTAACTGAAAAAGAAACAGTCAGCAAACCAGTCTTCTCTCCTTAACATCTCTGTTGCACTGATTAAATCTCCTGAGTTCTTCAGATTTACTACAATGTAACTATTTAAAAAGTGCCCACGGATAGAAGGTATGTTCGAGTACGTTCCCCGGCAAGATTACCATAACAAATCAATGAGTACTTCATGTAAATACTGTGAATGAGACAGAAATACATGTTCCTATGTTTTTTTTTTGTTCACATTCGCTCTGAATTTGTGATAATTTACAAACAAGAGCAGCTTTGCTATGCCCGAGTATCATGAAACACGATTCCTGCTTAACTCTTTCATCTTAAATGTAATTAGCGCATGGCAAGAGGCTTAATGCGCCAGCACCAGTGAAGGTAACGCTACACGCTAATCCGCCGAGCAAATTGGATTTCCTCTGGAGGCAGAGAACCTGTGTCATTTCACAGAGTGAGTCTTTTTAAGGTCTGTCCTCCCCAGTCAGTCTCTCAGAGCCAAGGAGCCACGCCAAATTCACATCCATCTCCGATCACATCAGGACTGATTGGCTTGATAAAACACTTCCACAGGGGCCTGGGCCACGGGCTGAACCGCTGCCAACAGCTGGGTCCTCTCCAGACCTCCATGTCTTATTCATGCGCCACAGCTCACCAAATCTACATTTCACATAAACACATGCAGTCACAGGCAACGATGGTGGAACTTGATCTGTGGAACAAAGCTAACCTGATTTGCGTTTGTTTGACATCTACGCACGTGTGCATGTACAGTTGAAGTCGGAAGTTTATATACACATTAGCCAAATACATTTAAACTCAGTTTTCACAATTCCTGACATTTAATCCTCGTAAAAATGCCCTGTCTTAGGTCAGTTAGGATCACCACTTTATTTTAAGAATGTGAAATGTCAGAATAATAGTAGAGAGAATGATTTATTTCAGCTTTTATTTCTTTCATCACATTCCCAGTGGGTCAGAAGTTTACATACACTCAATTAGTACTTGGTAGCATTGCCTTTAAATTGTCTAACTTCGTTCAAACGTTTCGGGTAGACTTCCGCAAGCTTCCCACAATATGTTGGGTGAATTTTGGCCCATTCCTCCTGACAGAGCTGGTGAAAGTGAGTCAGGTTTGTAGGCCTTCTTGCTCGCACACGCTTTTTCAGTTCTGCCCACAAATTGTCTATAGGATTGAGGCCAGGGCTTTGTGATGGCCACTCCAATACCTTGACTTTTTTGTCCTAAAGCCATTTTGCCACAACTTTGGAAGTATGGTTGGGGTCAACGTCTATTTGGAAGACCCATTTGCGACCAAGCTTAACTTCCTGACTGATGTCTTGAGATGTTGCTTCAATATATCCAGTTTTCCTCCCTCATGATGCCATCTATTTTGTGAAGTGCACCAGTCCCTCCTGCAGCAAAGCACCCCCACAACATGATGCTGCCACCCCCGTGCTTCACGGTTGGAATGGTGTTCTTTGGCTTGCAACCTTTTCCTCCAAACATAACGATGGTCATTATGGCCAAAAAGTTATATTTTTGTTTCATCAGAACAGAGGACATCTCTCAAAAAAGTACAATCTTTGTCCCCATGTGCAGTTGCAAACCGTAATCTGGCTTTTATTTATGGCGGTTTTGGAGCAGTGGCTTCTTACTTGCTGAGTGGCCTTTCAGGTTATGACGATATGGGACTCATTTTACTGCGGATATAGATATGTTTGTACCTGTTTCCTCCAGCATCTTCACAAGGTCCTTTGTTGTTGTTCTGGGATTGATTTACACTTTTCGCACAAAAGTACGTTCATCTCTAGGAGACAGAACGCGTCTCCTTACTGAGCGGTATGACGGCTGCGTGGTCAAATGGTGTTTATACTTGCGTACTATTGTTTGTACAGATGAACGTGGTACCTTCAGGCATTTGGAAATTGCTCCCAAGGATGAACCAGATTTGTGGAGGTCTACAATTTTTTTTCTGAGGTCTTGGCTGATTTCTTTTGATTTTCCCATGATGTCATGCAAAGAGGCACTGAGTTTGAACGTAGGCCTTGAAATACATCCACAGGTACACCTCCAATTGACTCAAATGATGTCAATTAGCCTATCAGAAGCTTCTAAAGCCATAACATAATTTTCTGGAATTTTCCAAGCTGTTTAAAGGCACAGTCAACTTCGTGTATGTAAACTTCTGACCCACTGGAATTGTGATACAGTGAATTATAAGTGAAATTATCGGTCTGTAAACAATTGTCGGAAAAATTACTTGTGTCATGCACAAAGTAGATGTCCTAACCTACTTGCCAAAACTATAGTGTTAAAAATACATTTGTGGAGTGGTTGAAAAACAAGTTTTAATGACTCCAACCTAAGTGTATGTAAACTTCCGACTTCAAATGTATGTGTGCGTATGTGCGCAGATTAAAGCAGAAATACATCGGATTTTACCTAATCCAGGTCATCAGCTCAACAGTGTCAGGGTCGTAGAATTCTCTCAGTTCTGATACTTCCGTCATCAGTTTGGGCCAGAACTATAGAGAAACAGCATGGAGAAAAATACTTGAAATAACTAACCTCCACAGAAACACATCAGCTCACAATAATCACTTTCATATAAATCACACATGCATTCACACATCCCAATGACTGCCAATTCCTCTGTACTGTTGATAGAGGAGAGGAGGAGAGAGCCAAAGTCCTTAACACACTAGCCACCAGCCGGTAGCTGCTTCCATTTTTAACTCCATATCAGTTCACATTTACTGCAATTTCTGTGGGTGAGAAAATATTGTACTGCAAATTGTGATGAAATAGCGAGGCAAATGTCTCACCTTGTAATATAGAAATCCCAGAATGGCAAGTGGAACCGTGTACCTGATCAGCCTCAGCTGCAAAATAAGAGAAAAAAATAACCAGGGTGAACATTACAATCTGTTGTGACATTTAGTTTCTCTCTACAGACATCTTGGTGTAAATTGGTTGTTACCATACTGCCACCTACTGGATACGGTTGTAACTGTTCAGCACAGTACAAGCAAGCTACCATTTCAATGTGTTCCTATTGCCTCAGTGTAGGGCTGGGACCATCTCACGGTGGAATGCAGAAGCTGCCAACAGGTACTGTGCTCATTCTTCTGTTAAAAGAAACCTTAAGGATCTGAGCTGTTGTCTTTACCTTTGTTTTAGTGTTACAGTGGATCATGTTTAGGCAGAGGGACCACAGCTCCTTGCCACACACGCCATAGGCAGCAAAGGCACACATATGGCCAGTCCACAGATATTTCATTCTGGAGAGAGGAGAGGAACAGTGTATTTAAAAGATTGGAACAACCTTATTTCAATTTTTTTTTTTCTTCTTACCTTTGCATTATGAGGATATTATCTGCAGCGTTCTCCTTACATTATGAGGCAGCAAAAATAAACATCACAAATTGGAAATGGAGTGATGATCAAAACGTTTGGCAAGATAAGGAGAGAGCGGTTCGGAGAGAGCGAGAGAAACGGATAATTTTTTTTTCTCCTAATGAACGGGGGCAGGCCCACTCAGACGGAGGACAGATGGGTAGATTAAACAGAACGAATAAGAAGGAGAGAGCGAGAGCGAGAGCGAGAGAGAAAGTAGATGTTGTATATTCAGCAAAATTCCAGACATGTCCGGAGAGATATCCTCTTGAACAAGCAGCGGAGCTCACCTCATGGTGCTGAGTGCCAGGAGGCCGAAGAAGACGGTGTGTAACAGATTGTAGGCGACATCTGCCCGCATACAAATCGGCCTCTCCTCGAACCGGCCTTTCAGCGGCCGCCCGACCGCTGAAGAATCACTGAGAATAGGAAAAACATCGATGCATAATACATAAAAAAAAGGCAAGAGGGCTGGAGACATTAGGCAGATTCTTCAGTTTGTCTTTCGCTCTCCTCCAAAAGGTTAACTGGCGTATCTGAAATGAGCCTGTAATGATTAGCTTGTGCGAGGGTTGAGTGCCTGGGGGGTCCAGACTGGGTTCTGATAACTGGAATGAGAACAGGACAACAACAAAAAGGATAGTAGCAGGATTCTCTCTCTCTCATCAAACAGGGAAGGAACAACACAGTGAGACATGACATGCTCAGATATTTACAGGACCTTAGGGAGAGGACTCAAGAGGATTGTTGTGATGCTGCCTGCCATCCACTACCTCAATATGTTGTATTAGGTCTCCACACAGCTAGAGAATAATGAAACTGACAGCAGTGGCATATGAGTGACTAAATCAAAATGATGTGCAAAGACTCCTACGGTGTCTCCTACAAATACAAAAAGGAGAGCCTCTTTACTAATTATTAAGAAGAATAAATAATGAATTACGAATGAAGAATGATTATTATGTGATAAATGTGTGGGTTACCAACAAGCATCCTCTTGAACTACTCTATCTCAGTGTTTTGCCAGATAAGACAGGCCTCAGCATGACAGATGGTGAAGGAATTTAAGGAAACAGAATGAAGAAAATAAATGACAACAACAAAATGTGGATAAGTACTGCAATATCCACACGGGATTAAGGCTGAGAGTGCTTGGAAGCCAGGGGCCCGTTATGTCTGGGGCATGACAACCATGTGTGGGTTGTTCCGAATGTCATTCTCAGTCCACAGCTACAGGAGGAAATCCACCTTACCAGAGGTTGTCCAGTGTTAACAGCGCCAGCATCACCAGGAGCACAATCAGGGTGACGAGGTAAGGGTATGCCAGCAGAGTGCCAGCCAAGCGGTCAAACGTGTCCAAGGGAAGCAGCCCAAAGGCTTCCTCACACAGGTAAAGACTGGCATCGAAATCTCTGAGAGAGACACAGAAAGAGAGAGAGACACAGAAAGAGAGAGCGAGAGAGACAGAAAGAGAGAGAGAGACAGAAAGAAAGAGAGAGACAGAAAGAGAGAGAGACAGAAAGAGAGAGACAGAAAGAGAGACAGAAAGAGTGAGAGACAGAAAGAGAGAGATATGTTGGCAAGCTCATGTTACACTGTGGCTTTGAGAATTGACATATCAGTTGTTTCCCTCAGTTTGCTGGATACTTAATCTGAAATACCACAGCACATTTCCTCTGCGTGTATAAATGATATTTAATATCCGATCAATGAAAGGGGTTTTATCATCTCAGGATTCTACACTAGGTAAGTGTCAATTAGTGAATCATTTAAACATGATGAAGGAAGTCAGTGTATTCTACCTGGTAGGCCCCAAGCCAAATTTGGACTTTATGAATTTAAAGATGTGTTCATCAGATCGGAGCTGCAACGCTTGCTGTACAAACATGAAGATACACAAGGAAAAGAGATAAGGCCAGGTTATGCATGTCTGAGTCAACATGAAACAGCCAGACATTTAAAAACAACATTCCTTAGATGCAAGTTAACATAATGTACATGACAGACACATAGTTATTCCCATGTAAGTTTCAGTTACATGCTGTATTTTGAAACAGCTGGAAATACAGTACCAGTCAAAAGTCTGGACACCTTCTCATTCAAGCGTTTCTCTTTGTTTTTACTATTTTCTACATTGTAGAATAACAGTGAAGACATCAAAACTACAAAAAACCACCAGGGATGCACGATATACCAGTGAAGATATCGAAATCGGACGATATTAGCTAAAAATTCCAACATCGGCCCAATGCCTATTTTAACTCCGATGTGCAAAACTGATGTCAAAGCTGACGTGCATACCTATATAATGTCGGTACATGACGTAATGACGCCACGTAAAATGTTGCGCTACACGTTCAACACAGCATTCCTGACCTAGCCCACAATGTCTGCCTTGTGGATCGAGCAGTCAACAAGTCGAGCAGTCATTTGAAAGAGTAAGAACATTTCAGCGAGACAACTCAAAAGGAGAAATCCATTAACGGCAAGATAATGGATTTCATTGCCCTTGACAATCAACCGTTCTCTGTCCTGGGTGATGTTGGCTTTCACACTAATGCTACCAAGTGCGTTATTTTTCAGATGTTGCCCTACCGGAGTTGCACAGTAATAGCGTCACTGCTATTAGCTTCACGACTGACATTTGGACCAGCGATATCAACCCCATGAGCATGCTGAGTCTGACAGCACAATGGATCGTCGAGGACTTCGTACTGAGGAAAGTCGTATTGCATGCTCATGAATGTGCTAGTTGTCATACAGCTGCTGCCATTTCAATAGCATTTGAGAACATGTTTGAAACTTGGAAACATGAACCCACTAGCTAGCTCCATTCGAACAACTGACTTGAGAAATAAGCTCATCAACTGCGCCTGCAGCAGATGTGATACCCTCTGTCATGGCATTCAAACTCCTGCTCAACAAAACTGTCGACAGGCTGTGAACAAGCGATTCGGTGGTATTCTCTCTTTACTGTGTCGCCATCATGCCCGATGCTAGGTACAAGGACGGCTAGTTCGACGCAGACAAGAAACTGGGTTTATGTGAAATGTTACATACACAACTGGACAAGATGGAAGCGGACACAGTGACAGTGCGCACCGAGGAAGAGAGGCCACCGACAGACAGAGCTGAAACTTCACTGCTTGACATGTATGATGAAATTCTGGTTGAGAATGAAACGACTGAACAAATGAACAACAAAAAAGCACAGCAAGTAAGTGAAAGAAACAGTGAAGGTTTTGATTATGTTTTGCTGGTAATGGGAACATACGTAAATGCCAACAAAATCACTTTTTGGTGTGTGTGTAACCTTTATTTAAATAGGCAAGTCAGTTAAGAACAAATTGTTATTTACAATGACTGCCTACCCCGGACAAACCCGGGCGACACTGGGCCAATTGTGAACCGCCCTATGGGACTCCCAATCACGGCCGGATGTGATACAGCCTGGATTCGAACCAGGGACTGTAGTGATGCCTCTTGCACTGAGATGCAGTGCCTTAGACCGCTGTGTCCATGTGTGTGAGGTAACTATTTAACTGTACTAGAATGCTTAAAAGGCCGCTAAAATTTAAAATATCATTTATCGGTATCGTTTTTTGGGGGGGCAAGGAAAATATTGGGCATCGGTATTGGCCAAAAATGTCATATCGGTGCATCACTAAATAACACATATGGAATCATGAAGTAACCAAAAAAAGTGTTAAAACAAAATAAAAATATATTTTATATTTGAGATTCCTCAAAGTAGCCACCCTTCTCACTGATGACAGCTTTGCACACTCTTGGTATTCTCTCAACCAGCTTCATGAGACACATTTCAGATGCACCTGGAATGCATTTAAATTAACAGATGTGCCTTGTTAATTTGGGGAATTTCTTTCCTTCTTAATGCGTTTGAGACAATCAGTTGTGTTGTGACAAGGTAGGGGGGTATACAGAAGATAGCCCAATTTAGTAAAAGACCAAGTCCATAATATGGCAAGAACATCGCAAAGACTAAACGACAATCCATCATTACTTGAAGACATGAAAGTCAGTCAATATGGAACATTTCAAGAACTTTGAAAGTTTCTTCAGGTGCAGTCGCAAAAACCATCAAGCAATATGACGGAACTGGCTCTCATGAGGACGGCCACAGGAAAAGAAGACAGAGTTCCATCTGCTGCAGAGGATAAGTTAATTAGAGTTAACAGCCTCAGAAATTGCAGCCCAAATAAATGCTTCAGAGTTCAAGTAACAGACACATCTCAATATCAACTGTTCAGATGAGACTGTGTGAATCAGGCGTTCATGGTCGAATTGCTGCAAAGAAACCACTACTAAAGGACACCAATAAAAAGAAGAGACTTGCTTGGACCAAGAAACACAGCCAATGGACATTAGACCGGTGGAAATCTGTCCTTTGGTCTGATGTGTCCAAATGTGAGATTTTTGTTTCCAACCACCGTGTCTTTGTGAGACGCAGAGTAGGTGAACGGATGATCTCCGCATGTGTGGTTCCCACTGTGAAGCATGGAGGAGGAAGTGTGATGGTGCTTTGATGGTGACACTGTCAGTGACTTAACCAGTATGGCTACCACATCATTCTGCAGCAATACGCCATCCCATCTGGTTTGCGCTTAGTGGGACTATCATTTATTTTTAAACAGGACAATAACCCAACACACCTCCAGACTGTGTAAGGGCCATTTGACAAAGAAGGAGAGTGATGGAGTGCTGCATCAGATGACCTGGCCTCCACAATCACCCGACCTGAAACCAATTGAGATGGTTTGGGATGAGTTGGACCGCAGTATGAAGGAAAAGCAGCCAACAAGTGCTCAGCATATGTGGGAAGTCCTTCAAGACTGTTGGATAGGCAATCCAGGTGAAGCTGGTTGACAGAATGTTAAAAGTGTGTGTAGCTGTCATCATTGCAAAGAGTGGCTACATTTACATTTACATTTAAGTCATTTAGCAGACGCTCTTTGAAGAATCTGAAATATATTTTGATTTAACATTTTTTTGTTTACTACATGATTCCAAATGTGTTATTTCATAGTTTTGATGTCTTCATTATTATTCTACAACGTAGAAAATAGTAATAAAGAAAAACCCTTGAATGAGTAGGCGTGTCCAAACTTTTGACTGGTACTGTAAATGTTTCCACGATGTTCTCCCGACTCCAGTGTGCCTTTCTCCTGGCTTCTCCACAGCCCATAACACACACAGATGATTTCTTATTAATTCCTGGTGACAGGAGGAGAAGGATGTAGTACAAGTCTCAAGGCTCACCTTGGCTAAATAATTAATAGTGAATGTTAGCGCAAGGACGAGGACGGTGTGAAGGAGCAGCT
The DNA here is from genome assembly GCF_901001165.1 of Salmo trutta. Classification (NCBI taxonomy): domain Eukaryota; kingdom Metazoa; phylum Chordata; class Actinopteri; order Salmoniformes; family Salmonidae; genus Salmo; species Salmo trutta. Next base: position 34,629,489 of record NC_042985.1, on the reverse strand, counting down.
TTCCCAGCCGCGCTGCGAGACCTCCTGTCTTCAGCCCTCTCTCCATGGAACACAAGGCAAAAAGACAAAGAGCTTTCAAAAATACAAACAGCATATCAGTGTGTCATGACCACAGATGTTGCACTTACTGTATATCAAGACTGTAAAATAAACCAGTCAAATCCCTGGGGTTTTAAGAGGAGCATACAGTATGTGTTTGGTCTCACCTGGAAGTGCTTGACAAAGAGAGCGGACACAATGAAGCTGAGAGCCAGAGAGCCCAGGATCATGGAGTTACAGAACTGCAGCAGCCACACGGACAGCAGGCTGCTTACCTGGACTAGGTACAGGCAGGTCACCTGGAGAGAGGAATCGGTAATAATATATGCCATTTATCCAAAGCGACTTACAGCCATATGTGCATACATTTTAGGTATGGGTGTTTCTGGGAATAGAATCCACTACCCCTGGCGTTAGGAGCACCATGGTCTACCAACTGAGCTACAAAGTCCACATCCTGGCTCAACCCTAACCATAGCCTCAACCCTAACCTTAGCTTCATGTCCACATCCTGGCTCAACTGTAACCCTCAACCCAAACTACAAACACTAACCTCAACTGTAACCCTAGCCTCAAAGATTTGGCATGGGCCCTCAGATCCTCAAAAAGTTCTATAGCTGCACCAGAAGAGCATCTCGACTGGCTGCATCACCGCCTGGTATGGCAACTGCTTGGCATCCGCGCTACAGAGGGTAGTGTTTAAGGCCAGTACATCACTAGGGCTGAGCTGTGTGCCATCCAGGGCCTCTGTACCAGGCGGTGGAAGGCCCTAAAAATTGTCAAAGACTCCAGCCACCCAAGTCATAGACTGTTTTCTTTGCTACCGCACGGCAAGTGGTACCGGAGCGCCAAGTCTAGGACCAAAAGGCTCCTGAACAGCTTCTACCCACAAGTCATAACGCTGCTAATCAAATGGCTACTCAGACTATTTGCATTGACACTTTTTGGGGGGGGGGGGCACTGAATCGCTTGCACTGTCTATGCGCACTCAATGGACTCTACCCACACAGTACACTGACACTCCAACACACACACACACACACACTACATACGCTCACACATATTGACGACACACTCACAGACAGACACACTTTCACATACCCTGCTGCTACTATGTTTTTTGATCTATCCTGATATGGGTAAAAGTGACTAGGCTATCTACATGTACATATTACCTCAATTACATCGTACCCCTGCACATTAACTCGGTACCAGTACTCCTTGAATATACTATTACTCTGCAGTGTAGGGAAAGGCCTCACAAATAAGCATTTCACAGAAAAGTCTACGCATGTTGTATTTGGCGCATGTGACAGATAAAATTGTATTTGAACCAAAACCCTGAACCTAGCTTCATGTGCAGATCCCGGCTCAACTCTAACCCTCAATCCCGATTGCTTGAGCTGCCATATCCACAGCGAACGTGATCTCTCTAATATCATGCACAGGTCCTTAATCTGTGACGGATTGAATCTCGGCCCAGGAACAAAATAACGCAACATATATTTGGCTGAATGCTGTGATGGTAATGTGCACGATGAGAGAGGAATGATGTCACAGACCTGTTCTGTGGAGATGAGGTCCAGACAGTCCAAGGTGAAGATGATGAGAGCCTGAACCAGCAGGATGAACTGATTAAACTGCCAGGTGAGGCAGAAACACAACGTGGCCAGGAACATCAGCCACAACACCACCTTCTGCTCACAGGAAAGGAGTGGACGGAAGAACACAGATCCCGTTACAAATCAGCCACTTGACCTCAAAACAACTTCTAAGGTAAGATATTTCATTTGATAGTGATTCATTGTCTATTTCCACAGATGTTCTCTTCATTCTGGCCTAATTGTATGTGTGTAGAGAACAGAGGAGATGATGGTGTCCTCTGCTAGGTGAGTGTCTACCTGCTGGATGGGTTTGAGGTGAGGCCTCAGGTAGCAAGTGATGGCAGCTATCTGGAGAGCGAAGAAGGGCAGGGACCAGTTCTCCCTGAGAGAGATGGTGAACTCCACCCGCGTTGTGTCCACTCTGGAACACAATCACACACATGGAACACTCACACCACCACCATTTAGATCTTAGGTCGAAGAGGGCATTTTAGGATTGGACTTGTGACAGCTTGCAGTAGGTCATCAAGTTTGTCCAGTAGCTATAATTGTATAAACTGTATGCCAGTCTGCTATAATTGTATAAACTGTATGCCAGTCTGTTAGGCAAAAGCACCAACAGATCTGGGACCAGGCCAATACGTTTAGCCTTTCGATGAATCATTAGTTGGGTGTGCATAGTGAGATATATACCTGTTGAGGATGTACCAGACTCCAGTGAGAGCCCCTGCTAGCCAGGAACCACTGAGCAGCCAGCTGGTGATGAAGAGGGCTATGACATACACCGCTTGGAGGGAAAACACTGTGTAGATATAGAAATACACTGGCTCCAGGTAGGCCTGAAACACACACACACACACACACACACACACACACACACACACACACACACACACACACAATGAAATAATGACCAATCATCTTATCAATCGTCTCCATTATTATTTGAAATGCCTTGTTAGTAGACGTGGTCTCTGTGTTACCTGTATGGGTAGAATCCTATAGAGAACACCCAGGAACACTTCCTGATAGATGTTCATGCGTCGCAGGAGGTTGATGGTTCTCTTGGATTCAGTGGCATTATCACTGATGAGCTCTGAAAGACCTGATCACATACAGACAGAAATCAGGTTCGTTCTTAAAGTCACTGTCCCAACGTTTCCAGATTTCTATGAATTATGACCTGTAATTAATTAGAAATATAAGTGAAATAGTTCTCCTTCCAAAAACTGGTAATCATGTATGTTAAAAGGCAGTTTTTTTCTGTGTTGGAATGGTTTAGGTGTACAACAACAACAACAACAGGACAGAGTGGTGAAGAGGAGCAGATTAAACGTGTCCGGAATCGACTTCACCATTCATTTTCTAGATTCAGGTTCAATCAAACATCATTTTAAGCCTTGTTCTGCTGTTGACAGTGACAGCTGATTTTGGGATTGTATATCGATTCACTCCACTTAAATATTTGTCATCTGATGAATTCGTTTCAGTCTCTGAATTGTTCAAAACTTTTTTCCTCGTATAACGGCATAAAAACTACAATCTGTGCCCTGAATTAGCCTAGCGCACATGGGTGCCCAGCTACAGTATATCCTGCCCCGAGCTCGTTTTCCCCGGGTTTTCCCCGGCTAAACTAGCTGAACTACGCTACTAGTTTTCGTCCTCATTGCCAAACTTCATAAATACTGCACCCTCAACTTCAAAACTTCTTTGCTAGTTAGACGTACAATCATTTAACTAAGAAATTCGCTGGAAAGAAACTTGAATTTGTTTCATTGACTGGTTCGAGCGATCTGTCGTGTTGTAAGACAATGGTGGCGAAGGATATCATTGCTACTTAACACCGATCCGTGTTCAGTTTTGAGATCCACTGGCATCATTGGCATAGGGTTAAGCTGGATGTTTCTGACTGGTCGTGGAACTGTGACAATGGGCAGCCTCTTCCTGCTTGGCTCGATGGGATATGTAGTGATTTTGCCAACACAGCCAGATATGTACACAGTCTTGCACCCTTAACCTTTTTTAAACTGACTATCGTATTTGTTGATTAAATCGGACTTTATTAGTATAATGAGTAATCCAGGAATGTAAAAAGTTAATTGACACGAGAAAACTAGAGAAAATTGCAACTACAGAGTGCCAATGGCTACAATGAATGGCTAAATTACTTCCAGACACGAACGGCCAGCGGAGCTCCTCCTCTTCCTCACTACTCTATTGTGTAGGTGTAAACCGGTCATTAAAAATATGAACGCGAACAGACAACTGATTGGCCAGCTCATCCTCCTCAGGAGGATGTCATCATCCTTTGTGAGGAAATAGCAAGCATTTTATTTTTTAACGGTCTTTAACTTTTAAAAAGTGAGATTTTCACCGGACACTTACTTTAAACTTTCTGTGACTGGTCCACTTTCAGTAAGAGTAATACAGCAACTAATTCAAACTAAACCATCTAACTTCTCCAGAGTTATAGGGTCTGAGATACTAATTCATTTGCGTGACAATTTCAAAAAACGGTAACGCATCACTCCGATCTCATATTAAACTCTGCCGAGTTAGGATGCCGGGATAAGATCACGCTAACTTGGGCAGATGGAGTCATGTAAACAACGTGTGATCATGTTTCCAGTCTGCTGGGCAACAGCGTTATTCAATTACGTTTGGTATGAGCAAACAGTACCTCAAAAATAGCAACAAAGATCTGAGGTTTCGCTCCAGACCTTTGATTAGAGTCAGGCAAAAATGACTGCGCTATATCCATGCATAAATACAACAGCCCCCCATCCTGAGAGGTCTTGTTAAAAAGATAAAGTATGACACAGGTCACTTACAATGCCATAGGTTTTTTTTTCTCTCTCCATTGTCTCCCTTTTAACTAGATTTGTTTCCAAGGTTACATAACAAGCCATTGGTCAAATACCTCCCTTACTACATAATGATGAAGGAACCCGACCAGACAGACAAGTGGACCGAGGGGTATGTCAATGCCCTCTGACTCGCTATTTAAGGACCTCTCTTTTGGCAAATGCTGCATAATTAAAATAAATTTATTTAATGAGGGCGAAAATATGACTGTCCAGAGTTTACAAGAGAAGGAAATGTTTTAAAAGTGAATGGGCTCATTTCCAGGGCATTGAGTTCTGAAAGAGCACTTGTGACCATAAAAGGTTATGATTCTCAGAAGCCTCTGTGCTCTTTCCCCTGAGATGACTAGTAGAATAACCTGAGGGGATTGTGGGGCTAGCCTATATCTACTGTGAGTAACTGTCATTGTACTATACCTTGCTGTATGGAGGGAGCTCTCAACATCTGTTTATAGTACGAGTAGTACAGGCCACATTCTGTCCGAAAGGAGATTTCACGCTCAACTTCCTGAAATATAAGTAGAGATGAAAATACATTTACAAAACATAAAACAATACAAAAAACAAAGATGAGTTCTCCATATGAACAACAGGTACAGTGCATTCATAAAGTACTCAGACCCATTGACTTTTTCCACATTTTGTTACGTTACAGCCTTATTTAAAAATTGATTAAATAGTTTTTTCCCCTCAACAATCTACACACAACACCCCATAATGACAAAGTAAAAACTTTTCTTTTTTTTACTGAAATATCACATTTACATAAGTATTCAGACTCTTTACTCAGTACTTTGTTGAAGCACCTTTGGCAGCGATTACAGCCTCGGGTCTTCTTGGGTATGTCACTACAAGCTTGACACAACTGTATTTGGAGAGTTTCTCCCATTCTTCTCTGCAGATCCTCTCAAGCTCTGTCAGGTTGGATGGGGACCGTCGATGCACAGCTATTTTCAGGTCTCTCCAGAGATGTTAGATCGGGTTCAAGTCCGGGCTCTAGCTGGACCACTCAAGGACATTCAGAGACTTGTCCCGAAGCCACTCCTGTGTTTTCTTGGCTGTGTGCTTATGGTCGTTGTCCTGTTGGAAGGTGAACCTTCGCCCCAGTCTGATGTCCTGAATGCTCTGGAGCAGGTTTTTATCAAGGAACTCTGTGTACTTGGCTCCGTTCATCTTTTCCTTGATCCTGACTAGTCTCCCAGTTCCTGCCGCTGAAAAACATCCCCCAAAGCCCTTCTCCCCCGATTGCTCAGTTTGGCCAGCTTTAAGAAGAGTCTTGGTGGTTCCAAACTTCTTTCACTTAAGAATGATGGAGGCCACTGTGTTCTTGGGGACCTTCAATGCAGAAGAAATGTTTTGGTACCCTTCCCCAGATCTGTGCCTCGACACAATCATGTCTCGGAGCTCAACAGACAATTCCTTCGACCTCATAGCTTGATTTTTCCTCTGACATGCATTGTCAACTGTGGGACCTTATATAGACAGGTGTGTGCCTTTCCAAATCATGTCCAATCAATTGAATTTACCACCGGTGGACTCCAATCAAGTTGTATAAAACATCTCAAGGATGATCAATGGAAACAAGATGCACCTAAGCTCTATTTCGAGTCTCATAGCAAAGGGTCTGAATACTTATGTGAATAAGGTATTTCTGTTTTTTTATTTAAAATAAATTTGCAAACGGTTTTGGCTTTTATATTATGTGGTGTGTAGATTAATGATAAAATATTTATAATTTAATACATTTTGGAATAAGGCTATAACGTAACAAAAATTTGGAAAAAGTTAAGGGGTCTGAATACTTTCTGAATGCACTGTACATGGAAAAACTTCACAGAAAAACGTTTCATGCATGCATAGCTGTTAATACTGTCTGAGCCTTAAACATGTTGACTATAATAGACGGGTGCAGTAAAACTGCGTGGTTAATAATGGGACAGTGAAATATAACGTCGTCCCCTGAGACATTGTGCTGGATATGCAACATTACTGACGTCGTGTGGGAAATTACAGATAGTAGGAAGCCTGCAAATGGATGCACCTGGGAAAAATATAAATGAGATTACATCTCTTTATAACTTCATTATAGAATATACATTTTTTAAATGTAACCATAATACAACCCCTATCTTCTCAATAATCTCTCGTGGACAGATTACCTACATTTATACAACGGGTGGGTCTAATCCTGAATGGCGTTAAAATGTCCATTTACTCTGTTGCATCTAACGGCGCAATCCACTGTCTCATCAGCCCAGCCAGGCAATTTATAAACTTGATCTCCACAATAAAATGTATCAAGACATTATCTCACATTTCTTTTACACTAACATTTATTTTTTAACAGTAGAGATTTAAATAAACCTTGCTGTCTGTCTCTCTAACATTTGCAACATTGTTTCAATATTCAAATTCGATCTCCAGGTGGCAAATAGTAATGAAAGTGTCAGGAGTTGGGATGAGACAGACGAGACAGCCTTGTTATGAGACAGCCTAGTTAAATAGAGGTTAAATGATATAAATAAAAGGACAGGCATGCAGCTTTTTTCAGTCAGTAAAAAATCATGAATCAGCATCATGATTATGGATATATACAAATACATAATCAATAGAAAACAGCTAAAACAAAACGCAGCTAGTTTGCTGTCTTTCCAGCTTCAGTTTGAAGTGATTGTGTTAGCTGTGTTGTTGGCTAGCTCCTCTGAACAACAGTGTCTTGAGGAGAGAGCACATCTTCTATGCCTGGCAAAATCAAGCATCATTAGCTCATTGTTATGGACAAATCCAAATAAATGTCACTAGAAAACTGCTTAAACAAACGCAAATGCAGCTACTGTGCTGTTATTCTGGCTATACTGTTTGACGTGACAGTAAATTAGCAGTAGTTGGCTAGCTAGCTAGCAAGCAAGGGATAAGAACGTTGCCAGCTGGTATGGCAACCGAACGATAGAACAACCAACCAGCCGGCTTGAATAGCAACCCTAGATTTGTGTTGGGACTATATCTTGTGGAAGGATGAAACAGTATGAATAAATTAATCAAAATAACGGTTTTAATTAAAATATGTTGGTAACCCATTGTATAAAAGTGATAATGCCCTCGAAGCCAGTGGAGGATATATTGGCACAGTTTGCCAGCCCTCGACTTGTCTCGGGCCTAACAACACAAATCGAGCATCTAAACACATTACAAGATTTTAGTTCTGGGTTAACCAAGATTATCTCCCCAATTGCTGTTAATTCCCAAGTTGAATATTTTAAAGAATGTTAACCTGTATTGCAAGTACTTTTCAGAAAAGGCAACATCATCCCTTTATACAATAAGGGGTGTACCGGGCTCCCTGAAATCATGGATAGATGGGAGCATTCAAGCAAAACTGAAAGCGCCAACCACTGCATTTAACCATGGCAAGAAGATTGGGAATATGAAAGAATACAAACAGTGTAGTTATTCCCTCCGCAAAGCAATCAGGCAGGCTAAACATCGGTATAGGGACAAAGTTGAGTCCCAGTTCAACGGCTCAGACACGAGACCTATGTGGCAAGGTCTACAGACAATCACGGATTCTAAAAGGAAAACCAGCCACGTCGCGGACAACGATGTCTTGCTTCCGGACAGGCTGAACACCACCTTCGCTCGTTTTGAGGATTATACAGTGCCACCGACACGGCCCACTATCAAGGACTCTGGGCTCTCCTTCTCCGTGGCCGACATGAGTAAGACATTTAAGCGTGTTAACCCTCGCAAGGCTGTCGGCCCAGATGGTATCCCTAGCCACGTCCTCAGAGCATGCGCAGACAGCTGGCTGGTGAGTTTACAGGTATATTCAAGCTCTCCCTATCCCAGTCTGTTGTCCCCACATGCTTCAAGATGGCCAACATTGTCCCCGTACCTAAGAAAGCAAAGGTAATTTAACTAAATGACTATCGGCCCATAGCACTCACCTATGTCATCATGAAGTGCTTTGAGAGACTAGTCATGGACCATATCACCTCCATCTTACCTGCCACCCTTGACCAACTTCAATTTGCTTACCGCCTCAATAGATCCACAGACAATGCAATCGCCACCACACTGCACACTGCCCTGTCCCATCTGGACAAAAGGCATACCTATGTAAGAATGCTGTTCATTGACAATAGCTCAGCATTCAACACCATAGTACCCTCCTAGCTCATCATCAAGCTCGAGGCCCTGGGTCTGAACTAGAGGTCGACCGATTAATCGGAATGGCCGATTAATTAGGGACGATTTCAAGTTTTCATAGCAATCGGTAATCGGTATTTTTGGCCACCGATTTGCCGATTTTAAAAAAATCAAATTTTTTGACCTTTATTTAACTAGGCAAGTCAGTTAAGAACACATTCTTATTTTCAATTACGGCCTAGGAACGGTGGGTTAACTGCCTTGTTCAGGGGCAGAACGACAGATTTTTACCTTGTCAGGTTGGGGATGCAACCTTACGGTTAACTAGTCCAACTCTCTAACCACCTGCTTTACGTTGCACTCCACGAGGAGCCTGCCTGTTACGCGAATGCAGTAAGAAGCCAAGGTAAGTTGCTAGCTAGCATTAAACTTATCTTAGAAAAACAATCAATTAATCATAATCACTAGTTAACTACACATGGTTGATGATATTACTAGTTTATCTAGCCAGTCCTGCATTGCATATAATCGATGTGGTGCGCATTCGCGAAAAAGGACTGTCTTTGCTCCAACGTGTACCTAACCATAAACATCAATGCCTTTCTTAAAATCAATACACAAGTATATATTTTTAAACCTGCATATTTAGTTAATATTGCCTGCTAACATGAATTTCTTTTAACTAGGGAAAATGTGTCACTTCTCTTGCAAACAGAGTCAGGGTATATGCAGCAGTTTGGGCCGCCTGGCTCGTTGCGAACTGTGAAGACTATTTCTTCCTAACAAAGACAGCCGACTTTGCCAAACATAACATTGGAGGTTGTGCAATGTAACAGGAACATTTAGACTTATGGATGCCACCCGTTAGGTAAAATACGGAACGGTTCTGTATTTCACTGAAAGAACAAACGTGATAGTTTCCGGATTCGACCATATTAATGACCAAAGGCTCGTATTTCTGTGTGTTATTATGTTATAATTAAGTCTATGATTTGATAGAGCAGTCTGACTGAGCGATGGTAGGCAGCAGCAGGCTCGTAAGCATTCATTCAAAATAGCACTTTTGTGCGTTTTGCCAGCAGCCCTTCGCAATGCATTGCGCTGTTTATGACTTCAAGCCTATCAACTCCCAAGATTAGGCTGGTGTAACCGATGTGAAATGGCTAGCTAGTTAGCGGGCTGTGCGCTAATAGCGTTTCAAACGTCACTCACTCTGAGACTTGGAGTACCGTAATTTCCGGACTATTGAGCGCACCTGAATATAAGCTGCACCCACTGAATTTAAAAAATATATATTATTTTGAACATAAATAAGCCGCACATGTCTATAAGCCGCAGGTGCCTACCGGTACATTGAAACAAATTAATGTTGTGCCCCCAGGAATCACAGCTGGAATTGAGTTTGTCCTCTTGATGGCTTCTTTCACCGAATCTGTTATGTGGGCCCTCATGCTGTCCAAAATGAGCAATGCCTTGTTCCTTGTTCCTTGTTCCTTCCTCCCGGTCGCTTGCCGTAACACTCCGTATGCCATTCATGCATTAGGCTTTCCGTCATCCATCCTTTCTTGTTGACTTTCACAATTCCTCTCGGAAATTTTTCTTTTGGCATCGTCGTGTGTTTAAAAATCACCATCGGTGGAAGCTTTTCTCCCGATGCCGTGCAGCTCAGAACACAGGTGAAGTGCGTTTTTTCATGCCCAGTTGTTTTCAGCGTGACGGATGATTCGCCTTTCCTGTTGACAGTCTGAGTGAGAGGAAGGTCAAACGTCAGAGGAACCTCATCCATATTTATGATGTCGTGCGGGCCAATGGAATGCTCTGCTATCTTTGCATCAGTGAATTTGCGGAAGTTTGAAACTTTTTCCTCGTAGTCGGGAGGGAGCTGCTGACACAGACTCGTCTGTACCCTGATGGACAGGCCTTTACGTCTCATAAATCTGAGACACCACGATGGTCCACCTCTAAAATCCTCAAACTTCATTGCGGTGGCGATTGTTTGGGCTTTCAGTCGAATCTGCACAGTTGAAACACCTCGGCCGTCTGCTCTCTGTGTGTTGACCCAGTCTTAGAGCTCATTTTATAGTTCGGGCCATTTGCTTTTCTTCTCTTTGAAAGCTTTATTTGTCTTTTTGCACTGAGTCAATTCCTCACGCTGCTGTTTCCAATGTCTTATCATCGACTCATTAAGACCAAGCTCCCGTGCAGCAGCTCTATTTCCTTTTCCAACAGCCAGATCAATCGCCTTCAACTTGAAAGCTGCATCATATGCATTTCTCCGTGTCTTTGCCATGATGAGGGTGACAAAATGACTACCGTAATCAGAATGATAGGAAGTTTGAGAGCGCTCGATTTAATCTAAACAGTAAACAAAAAAGTTGTTTGACCTTAACCCGTTCGGCAATTTCATTGGTCTAACGAAAGCTTCATGCCGCCAAAAAACTGAGCACGTCACAGAATGTGTTTTTTTTGGAGAAAAAAAATTGAAAGCGGGAAAAATCCATATATTAGCTGCGTTATTGTTTAAGCCGCGAGGTTCAAAGTGTGGGAAAAAAGTTGCGGCTTATAGTCCGTTAATTACGGTAGTCGTTTCCCCTTGCTCTGCATGGGTAACGCTGCTTCGAGGGTGGCTGTTGTCCATGTGTTCCTGGTTTGAGCCCAGGTAGGAGCGAGGAGAGGGACAGAAGCTATACTGTTACACTGGCAATACTAAAGTGCCTATAAGAACATCCAATAGTCAAAGGTATATGAAATACAAATCGAATAGAGAGAAATAGTCCTATAATAACTACAACCTAAAACTTCTTACTTGGGAATATTGAAGACTCATGTTAAAAGGAACCACCAGCTTTCATATGTTCTCATGTTCTGAGCAAGGAACTTACACGTTAGCTTTCTTACATTGCACATAATGCACTTTTTCTTCTCCAACACTTTGTTTTTGCATTATTTAAACCAAATTGAACACGTTTCATTATTTATTCGAGGCTAAATTGACTTTATTGATGTATTATATTAAGTTAAAATAAGTGTTCATTCAGTATTGTTGTATATGTCATTAATTACAAACAAACAAACAAACAAACAAATAAATAGGCTGATTAATCGGTATCGGCTTTTTTTGGTCCTCCAATAATCAGTATCGGCGGTGAAAAATCATAATCGGTCGACCTCTAGTCTGAACCCCGCCCTGTGCAACTGGGTCCTGGACTTCCTGACGGGTTGCCCCCAGGTGTTTAAGGTAGGAAACAACACCTTCTCTTCACTGATCCTCAACACTCGTGCTCCCTCCTGTACTCCCTGTTCACCCATGACTGCGAGGCCAAGCACGCCTCCAACTGAATCATCATGTTAGCAGATGACACATCAGTAGTAGGCTTAATTACCAACAATGATGAGACAGCCTACAGGGAGGAGGTGAGGGCTCTGGGAGTCTGGTGCCAGGAAAATAACTTCTCACTCAACGTCAATGTCAACAAAACTAAGGAGATGATCGTGGACTTCAGGAAACAGCAGAGGGAGCACCCCCCTATCCACATCGATGGGAACGCAGTGGAGAAGGTGGAACGCTTCAAGTTCCTCGGTATACAAAACACTGACAAACTGAAATGGTCCACCCACACAGACGGTGTGGTGAAGAAAGTGCAACAGCGCCTCTTCAACCTCAGGAGGCTAAAGAAATTTTACTTAACACCTACAACCCTCACAAACTTTTACAGATGCACAATTGAGAGCATCCTGTTGGGCTGTATCACCGCCTGGTACGGCAACTGCACTGCCCACAACAGCAAAGCTCTCCAGAGCGTGGTGTGGTCTGCCCAACGCATTACCGGGGGCAAACGTCTCACCCTCCGGGACACCTACAGCACCCGATGCCATAGGAAGGCCAAAAAGATCATCAAGGACAACAACCACCCGAGCCACTGCCTGTTCACCCCGCTATCATCCAGAAGGCGAGGTCAGTACAGGTGCATCAAAGCTGGGACCGAGAGAATGAGAAACAGCTTCTATCTCAAGGCCATCAGACTGCTAAACAGCCATCACTAGCACATCAGAGGCGGCTGCCTATAGACATAGATTAGGAACCACTGGCCACTTTTAGAAATGGATCACTAGCCACTTTAATAATGTTTCCGTATCTTGCAGTACTCATCTCAAATGTATAAACTGCACTCCACACTAGTGATGCACCTATATTTTTGGCCGATACAGATATCCAATATTTTCCTTGCCAAAAACAAACGATACGATAACCAATATTTTAAATTTTAGCTGCCTTTTAAGCATTTTAGTACAGTTAAATAGTTAAAACACACACACACACACACACACACACACACACACACACACACGGATACAGCAGTCTAAGGCACTGCATCTCAGTGCAAGAGGCATCAATACAGTCCCTGGTTCGATTCCAGGCTGTATCACATCCGGCCATGATTGGGAGACCCATAGGGCGGTGCACAATTGGCCCAGCGTCATCTGGAATTGGCCGGGGTAGGCCGTCATTGTAAATAAGAATTTGTTCTTAACTGACTTGCCTAGTTAAATAAAGGTTACACACACACACACCAAAAAGTGATTTTGTTGGCATTTACATGTGTCCCCATTACCAGTAAAACATAATCAAAACCTAATTCTTTCACTTCCTGTGCTGTTTCATTGGATTTCATCATACATGTCAAAACAGTAAAGTTTCAGCTCTGTCCGTGGCCTCTCTTCCTCGGTGCGCACTGTCACTGCGTCCGTTTCCATCTCGTCCAGCTGTGTATGTAACATTTCACGTAAACCATGTTTCTTGTCTGCATCGAAGTAACATAGCATAAAGCATGGTGGCGACCCAGTAAAGAGAGAATACCACCGAATCGCTTGTTCACAGCCTGTCGCCAGTTTTGTTGAGCAGGAGTTTGAATGCCATGACAGAGGGTATCACGTCTGCTGCAGGCGCAGTTGATGAGCTTATTTCTCAAGTCAGTTGTTCGAATGGAGCTAGCTAGTTGGTTCACGTTTCCAAGTTTCAAAACATGTTCTCAAATCCCATTGAAATGGTAGCAGCTGTATGACAACTAGCACATTCATGAGCATGCAATACGACTTTCCTCAGTACGAAGTCCTCGACGATCCATTGTGCTGTCAGACTCAGCATGCTCATGGGGTTGATATCACTGGTCCAAATGTCAGTCATGAAGCTAATAGCAGTGACGCTATTACTGTGCAACTCCGGTAGGGCAACATCTGAAAAATAACGCACTTGGTAGTGTGTACCGGTGCTCAACCACCATCACCCACGACAGAGAACGGTCGATTGTCAAAGGCAATGAATTCCATTATCTTGCCGTTAATGGATTTCTCCTTCAAATTGTCTCACTGAAATGTTCTTACTCTTTCATATGACTGCTCTACTTGTTGAATACTCGATCCACAAGGCAGACATTGTGGGCTAGGTCAGGAATGCTGTGTTGAACGTGTAGCGCAAAATTAAACTAGACATTGTTAAACTTGACATCAGTCCGGTGCCGATGTTGGCATTTTAAGCTAATATCGGCCGATTCTGATTGTTGACCGATATATCGTGCATCCCTGCTCCAAACTATTCTACGGTATCTTAGTCACTTTTAAACTGTGTTTACATATTGCATCACCCATCTCATATGTACAGTTGAAGTCGGAGGTTTACATACAGTTAGGTTGGAGTCATTAAAACTTGTTTTTCAACCACTCCACAAATTTCTTGTTAACAAACTATTGTTTTGGCAAGTAGGTTAGGACATCAACTTTGTGCATGACACAAGTCATTTTTCCAACACTTGTTTACAGACAGATTATTTCACTTATAATTCACTGTATCACAATTCCAGTGGGTCAGAAGTTTACATACACTAAGTGACTGTGCCTTTAAACAGCTTGGAAAATTCCAGAAAATGATGTCATGGCTTTAGAAGCTTCTGATAGGTTAATTGACACCATTTGAGTCAATTGGAGGTGTACCTGTGGATGTATTTCAAGGGCTACCTTCAAACTCAGTGCCTCGATGCTTGACATCATGGGAAAATCAAAAGAAATCAGCCCAAAAAAAATTGTAGACCTCCACAAGTCTGGAAATTGCTCCCAAGGATGAACCAAACACCTGAAGGTACCACATTTATCTGTACAAACAATAGTAAGCAAGTATTAACACCATGGGACCACGCAGCTGTCATACCGTTCAGTAAGGAGACGCGTTCTGTCTCCTAGAGATTAACGTACTTTGGTGCGAAAAGTGTAAATCAATCCTAGAACAACAGCAAAGGACCTTGTGAAGATGCTGGAGGAAACAGGTACAAAAGTATCTATATCTACAGTAAAATGAGTCCTATATCAACATAACCTGAAAGGCCACTCAGCAAGGAAGAAGCCACTGCTCCAAAACCGCCATAAAAAAGCCAGACTACGGTTTGCAACTGCACATGGGAACAAAGATAGTACTTTTTGGAGAAATGTCCTCTGGTCTGATGAAACAAAAATAGAACTGTTTGGCCATAATGACCATCGCTATGTTTGGAGGAAAAAGGGGGAGGCTTGCAAGCTGAAGAACACCATCCCAACCGTGAAGCATGGGGGTGGCAGCATCATGTTGTGGGGGTGCTTACTGCAGGATGGACTGGTACACTTCACAAAATAGATGGCATCATGAGAAAGCAAAATTATGTGGATGTATTGAAGCAACATCTCAAGACATCAGTCAGGAAGTTAAAGCTTGGTCGCAAATGGGTCTTCCAAATGGACGTTAACGCCAAGCATACTTCCAAAGTTGTGGCAAAATGGCTTAAGGACAACAGAGTCAAGGTATTGGAGTGGCCATCACAAAGCCCTGTCCTCAATCCCATAGAAAATTTGTGGGCAGAACTGAAAAAGTGTGTGTGAGTAAGGAGGCCTACAAACCTGACTCAGTTATACCAGCTCTGTCAGGAGGAATGGGCCAAAATTCACCGAACTTATTGTGGGATGCTTGTGGAAGGCTATCAAAACGTCACTTCCGACTTCAACTGTATTGTATTCTATATTACACCACTGACTGTTAAACAGCCATATCCAGCACATCAGAGGCTGCTACCTATAGACATAGATTAGGAATCACTGGCCACTTTAAGGAAATTAAATACTAGCCATTTTAATAATGTTTCCGTATCTTGCATTGCTCATCTCATATGTGTAAACTGTACTCTATACTATTCTACAGTATCTTAGTCACTTTAATTGTGTTTAAATATTGCATCACCCATCTCATATGTATACACTGTATTCTATACTATGCCAATGTATCTTAGTCCAGTGCTGCTCTGACATAAATGTGCATATTCTTAATCCATTCCTTACTTAGATTTCTGTGTTTTTTGGAATATGTTGTGAAACGGTTAGATATTACTTGTTAGATATTACTGCACTGTCGGAGCTAGAAGCACAAGCATGTCACTACACCCGCAATAACATCTGCTAAACACATGTATGTGACCAATACATTTGATTTGGTTGATGACATTAGCAGAGCACAGCTTACCTTGAGGTGAGAGAACCACAGAAGGTTCTCATGTATGGAGTAAACACACCAGGCATGAGCCAGCCCAGTTAGCACAGCCAATACCAACCCTGCTGCTATGACAACAGTCTGCCAAGGCCACAGAGGTGGAATGCTCAAACGGTACCAATTCTGGGAATCTCTCCCAGAGTCTTCCCTTTCACTGACCCTTAAACCCCCTCTTGCTTCAACACAGCGTTCAGCAGACATATCATATTGAGAGATGTCCCAGTAACTCTCCAGCTTGCTCAGTCCTCTCTTGCGTATTTCCATGTCTGGATGCAGGGTTGCTCATGCACGTCTTGCCTCTAACATACAGAAGTCACCCACTGATGAGTAAGTACCCAGGTGGAGTCATGATTAGAACCTCTCCATGTGACCAAGGCTTACTTCCAAGCTCACTCCTCTCATGGTCCAGCAAACAGTCTGAAAAGAAAAAAAAACTGGCCACTCACTCGGTTTCTGTTTTCCCAGTCGCTCTTTTTAACGGCCCAATCTCTGTCTAATAACCAGTTGATGAAAAAAAAGGAAAGAAAGCAATCACATTAGTTTTACAAGGCCATTAAAAAGGCTTTAAAAGCTAAATAATCTGACGCAAACAGGGACCAGCTCGGTCTGTGTTCTGGAAGACAACTGAAATCGCCGGATAGGGAAGGCGAATCAACTCACAAAACACAACTGGTGACCTCTCGGCACATCTATAAAATAAAAAAAAGAGAGAGAGAGAGAGAGAGAGAAAGGAAAAAGCCATAGACAAAAAGCCTGGAACATCGTTCGGAAAATGTTGAGACCGTTTGTCAGACCGCTTAAATATTTCTAAAAGTGGAGTGAGAAGTGGTCAGAAATAAGCTTCGGTAGGTGCTATAACTGTCATGGACATGACTTAACATCGCTGCTTCTCTGTGAACAGCGATGTCCCATAGGAAATAACTAAGAGACATGCCTGCCTTTCAGAAACGCTACCGTACCATTCAGTCAACGCTGAGCCAAAACTGACCCAACATGCGGATGCTGCTTAAAAACAATATGGAATCATTAAATTCAGTCTCATTCAAAACAAGCAGACTCCCAAACAAAGCAGATATGACCGGCATTCTCCCATGCAGCCCTCAAGTCCCAATAGATTAACAGCAGCAAACAATCACCACTGGTTAATATTCAGCATGTTTTACTGCACTTAGTCTCCACTTGATTCAGTCAAGAGACATTGTTCCTGAGGATAGCTGATGAAACATAAGGAGAGCACTGCTTATTCCAGTCATGGTCATCTCTACCCGAAGTCAGAACGAAGCATGAATCATATAAGGTAGTACCGGTAGTCATAGGACACCACTGTCGTCTAGGCTGTTCAGTGTTGTTGCTTTTTCCACAGTGTGGATTTAATCTCTCTTAGAAAGCCACGGCTGGGATAGCATTAACAGGCATCAGGCTTCACACACACACACACACACACACACACTTTTCTGGGAAACTGCTAGGCTCACAATGTGCAGTGATGTCATCCTCTTGAACACTGTGTTAAATAAACACATGGAGTTTGAATACAGGGGAGGCGCTGCTGCCAGCTCTGTAAAGTTACCCGCATTTATTATAAATGAGAACATCTGTCTACATTCTCTACGTTCACAGAGAGACAGAGAAAGGGGAAAAAACAACACAAAGACAAAGAAACAGAATAAAATCAAATATGTGCATCCATGCAGGTTAGCTCAATTAGGTGTGCGCTTTGATTTCCATGTCACACTAGCAAATTATTCACAACTTGGATGAGTGGGCCGAGTTGTGCTGTGCATTTGTGTGGGAGGTATACACCTGGACTCTCAAGAGAAAACACAACACCGTGAGGGAAAAAAAAAAACCTGTCGACTACCACTGCTCCTGACAAAATCAACACCCGGGAATTATTGAGGAGGGAGGCCTGACAAGAAGCTCAAAATGTGGTCCATTTAATGACGTCCCAGACCACAGGAAAGGCACTTCACGTCAGACTGAACATGACATAATATCTTTGGGCAGAATCACATGTTCTTTTATACTGTTCTGGAAGGCTCAGGGTGGATTTGGTAACAACCGCTGGCTTGAATTTCAGGACTTTGGTTGTAAAAAGGTCTGACAAACAAGGTCTGAAAAACAATCTGATTGGAAAGACTTGGAGAACCCATCCGTCTGTTTCACCTTGAGGTGTTTATGACATCAGGAAATAGATCATAACTCATGATATGTCATATAAGTTACACTTAATCAAGATCTCTTCCTTTCTAAACCCTATTCATTATTGCCAACAACTTGACTATATGAATCCAACATGTGAACTTGACGAGGGGTGGGGTGCAGGACAGTCAAGTAACAGTGTTCATACAGCGAGGCCATCTTTGGGGTAATCTTTGGGGATTCTCACCTTAATGTTGGAAAACCACAGGTCATTTTCATGGAGCGTAGCCACATAGATGCAGCACAGCATGCCAAGACTAATTCCCACAATCCAACCTATGGCAACCCATAGCACTGTCCTCCATGTCCATACGCCTGAAGAGAGAATAACATAAAACAATATTAAATGTCTCCATTGATAGCCTATAAATCTTTGGCTTAACAAGGGTCTCGTATGTATGCATTATGAGGCAACTATAAGCATCTTACGGTGACCAATGTGACACCATGCCTAACAGGGTGTTAGGGATGACCGAGGAGGCAACAAGAGATACTGGAGATAGGATGCAAAAAAATGTAAGGGTGCAAAAAATGGAGGGGTTTTATCAAATTTGCAAAATACAAATTTATGACTAGAGAAAATTAACCAAAGTGCTTTAATGTAGACATAATTGATGAATTAATTGAAATGAGAAACAGACTGTCCTAATGTCTAATAACAGATCTAAGGTGTAGGAACAGAACATACATTCGTCACCTGAAAAGAAGCGGTATGACAGAGAGAATATATGGGGAGTGGCCAGCGCCATTCATTTGAAATACACATGATATAAAGTGGGAATGTACCGAACAGATTTTAAATACATCGTTATTTTAGCGTTAGCAGTACCCCCCAAAAAATCTATGACTTAAAAGGTACTTTGCTATTTTAACACGTCAAGGGAAAAAGAGATCCTCTGCGGTGAATAGAGGGGTGGCATTTCCCAACGCCCCTCCAGAAACATACTTCAGCATCGGAATTCCGCTCGGACCTCCTTTACCAGAACACAGTCGGCATCCATGCTGCCGGTGACTAGATACACGGCAGTAAACGAGACATTATATAGAACTTTGCTGATAAATGGTTCAATTAAAGTTAGATGAAGTTAAATATACAAGTAACTGTTACAGCGTAAACTATGAAGCATGCATTCAACATAGAGAAACGATGATATCAAATAGCAAGATTGTATTTCTGCAATAAAGTTACGTATGGGATATAAGAAATAAGAAAACAAAAGCAAAGGGTCACGTCCTCATTTCTATATTATGTGTATTACTAGTGTGTATATGTGACTGGGGTCATTGTGCAGCTAACAGCTTAGCTTCCTCCGCTGTCTGACTGCCGCATACTGGGTTCGAACCAGTGATCCTCTGCTACGCAACACGTGACCACCCTCCTTGACAACATTCAAATGGATTGAGCCCCCTAAAAAGGTACCAATTGGATGGCTCCATCCGCAACATTTCAAGCTAGCTGTAGTGTGAGCTTAAGGTACATTCTTAACTCCATTACACTCACCGAGGGATGGGTATCGTTAAGATTTTAACGGTATTACTACTCTTACAGATACCGCTTATCGATCCGGTACTTTAACGGTATTCTTATTGGTTATTTTTGTTATTTCTTATGAAAAAATACTAAACAAATTAAGAACAGAATTAACATTGCTTTGCTTTATTTTATGAAAATGTAAAATAAGAAACAATTATTTACAGCAAAAGAAACAGCAATGTTTTGAACAAATCACTATTATAGACTAATGTTGTGATGATGGAAATGTAAAACTAATTAAATAAACAATATTTTCCTGCAAAAGAAAATACAGTGGTTTAGAGCAACACGGGTGGGGCATGCAGGTAGGCTGCAAAAGGACTAACAGTTCTTAGCAGTTCTTCTGGAGAAAGATCAACATATTTGCCTTCTCTGGCAGAAGTCGGGACCTCTACTGGCTCATTGTGTTCAATGCAGTCGAAAATACCCTCTCGCTAGGGGTGAAGGAGGCTTGAGCACAGAGGTAGCTTGTTGCAATGTTTGTGAGGAGGGACAGAGTAGCCCTCTTCTCCCACCACCACATCACAGGATCTTCAGCCATGGGGACGGGAGGCAGGCCTTTGTAGAGCTCGACCTCTAGGTCAACACGCTCGCTGAGGTTGAGGGACGAGGTGTCCTGTTGGCTCGTCAATCTCAACTCCCTGTCCTCCTGTGAGAACAGCTCCTCCAAGGCACTCCTTGTTTTGTACAATGGAGGGACTGTCTCCTCCATTTCCTCTCCTTCAGACTCCTCCTCCTGTTGCTGGTGATGTGTGTCTGTCTGCTCCGGCTCCTCTGACAGCCCTGGTGTTGCTCCGGTCACATTGGCCTCAACAGTTGCCTTCCTCGGCCTGTCCCAGGTGGCGTCACTCACCGGCCTCCCTCGCTGTGGCCTCATGTAGGAAGGCTTGAATGTCCTCATCCTGATAGCGCTCGGAGAGGTTCTCCCACACCTTCTCTTTGATGGTTGCCACCAACATTGTATCTTCCTGCTTCACAGTGAAATGCTCTTCCAGTTTTTGGAGGATGGGTATGATCTGTCCACAGGCGGCATTCTTTTCACATGACACACACACAGTGTGGATGTATAGAGGATTCTCATGAGCTGGACAAACTCCTCAGCCTTATGGAAGTCCTCGTCCTTCAGACGGTCCAGGTAGTCCTTGGACATTGCTTTTCGCAGTCGTGGGTCCAAGGCTGCTGTTTGGATCGCTGGATACTGCTCCCTGAATCTCTCATTAGATAGAGCGAGTTCCATCTGGTCTTGACATCAAGGATGAGTGAGTGTTGCGGAAGGCCTGAAACCAAAAAAAAATAAAATACATTTCATTACCGCACACTTGATTTTTTAATGAAATTGTTAAATGTGGGAATTTCTAAATAATACTTTAATAGATTGAACTGGCTTCTTACCAAGGAGCTGCTGCTTTTCTTTCCAGACTGTTTTGGACATCGAGGATCTCTTGAACCACACGACCACTGCTCTGATTCTCGCTGCTCATTTATCAACGGAAGTCATTTTGTAGATTTTCTGCTCTGCCAGATTCAATGTGTGTACAAAGCATGCTATTTTTAGGAAGTGTAACCTCTTGATGGCAACATCCATATTTCCAGCATTACCAACAGTCAAAGCTACTATCTTGCAAAGATCTATCACAAACTCTTCTAGAATGTCTGAGATCTCCTCTGCCACTACTTCACCAGCTTGCAATTTGAACACTGCCCTGTTGTGGAGGACCTTCTGTTTACACTGCCCTGGCTTGTGTAGTGCACTGTAACAGTGAGATAGTGGTCCTGACAGAGGCTGGTCCACTCGTCTGATGTGATGGCTAACTTTGGCACGTCCTTCAGCACATTGGCCTTTTCTACACCACACCAGGTAGGAATGACTGTGTCATTGAGGTAACTCCTGGAGGGAGGGGTATGTTTGGGGTTGAGTGCCTTGCTCATCTCATTACAGTAAAAAAAAAAAAAAAAAAAAGAATTCAACACATGAAAACTATCATTATTGAATTATTGTGTATTGTATTGTGATGAGACTAACATACAACCCTTTTATACTACTATATCCTAAAAGAGGTGTAGGCCTTTCACTATGAACTTGATCACAGCTAGTTGGCACTCATTCACCCTCTCCTCAGTCATCCTCCCACTAGCTGCCAGCGTGAAGGGGCTTTGGGCTGGTCTTTGGCTTCTACCAGCTGTATTAGAGGGAGGAGTGGGTTGGTTCATTGTAGCTGCAACTTTAACAAAAAAGTAGCAACATCTTTAAATGGGTGATTGAATTTATGAACGCACCCATAGCTGAACAATCAGCTGGCTAATGGTTCCTTTTGATCATGAACCCATGTTCGCATAATCTAGTTAACTCTGTGTGTGGGCTCTAGGCTGCTAGCATACATACCTAACGTCGATTGGGCAATGAGCGATGAACTACGAGCCTGGCAGTCGAAAACTGTGCATTTCTCTGCCTGTACATGATGCACTTTCGATAGATGTTTGGACAGATTGCTCGTGTTTCCGCCCTTACAAGCAAAAGTCTTGCTGCACTTGTGGCAACGAGCATTGTCAGCATCGACTCTGGTGAAGTGTAACCACACTTTTGAACGTGTAGTTCTCTCCGCCATCGACACTAATTAAGAGCAGAGTCTTTCTGATGTGTGTGCGCGCGCGCTGTAGCGTGAGAGAGAGATCTCTCTTCTGGATTGGGAAGAGCGAAAATGCCTCATAAACAAATGTCTTAATCTTATTGCAAATTAGAAACGGTTGGTGAGATGAAATGTGCAAGATAACGTTTATGTAGCAATAGTAAAACAGGAAATGTATTTTCTTAATTTCTCCAGTACCGAAAGCAGAACCGATAATGTCAGAGCTTATCGATACTACGGTCTTTCATAAAGGTACACGGTAAGGGGCCCCGTTTAATACCGGGTTTCAGTACCCATCCCTACACTCACCCCTTCTAAACTCGCTACACAGCGAGCTACCCCTGCTGTTGAGCTGAGCCAAACTGCCAATCCGGGTCACAGCACCACTGTAAACGGCGTCAGTGTGCTGCTAACAGCTTAGCTTCCTCCACTGTCCGACTGCCCCATACAGGGCTTTCGAACCAGTGAACCTCTGCTTCACAACATACGTGACCGTCCTTCTTGACAACGCTCCAATGGGTTGAGCCACCCAAATACCAATTGGATGGCTCCACCCGCGAACATTTCAAGCTAGCTGTGGAGTGAGCTCATTGCACGTTCTTAACTCCGTTACGTATTGTGTACAGTGAGCGTTAACGTGCATATATGCTATCTGTAAAGCATTTTTATTTTTTATTTTTACTGTGTAGACCGCGGTGCGGCCGTCACACAGGGATTGGTCCAATATGTTGATATGAATACTGAGCATGACACCAACCATCTGAAGTCCTCTCTAGGGGCTCTGCTGAAGGGTAGAACCGCTGGTTCAGGACCTCTGGACCAGACTCCTTACTTCCTTTGCTGCCCTTCCTCTGCCTAAGGGCAGTCATGGTGGCTCACTGAAAAAGGAGGGGCAGCTATTAGTCTTCCACACAAGATAAGGACGTGCACACAACACCACAAACAACATGCTAAGTACCTCAACTCCTCCATGGAGTTGAGAGCAGACTAGATTTTTTAAAAATGAATCTCTGACTCCTTCGATTCTCTAATCGATATGCGCTGATACATAAACATGTTTCATTCTTAAACCCTTACTGTGTGCCTATGCATATCCTCTGCTGTTGAATGCCTTTCTTTGCTGAAATCCATACTTTTTAATAAACCGTTAATCAAATACAATCGCAGACTGTTTCCTCATTGCTGTTGCTCTAAGATAGCAACTCAACACGAATGCACATCTGCCAATCTCAACAAGGAAACAGGTTGTAGTTGTATTTGATTAACATTTTAAAAGTATGGATTTCAGCAAACAAAAAGGCACGCAAGAGGACAAACATAGGTACACAGTAAGTGTTTAAGAATTTAAACACACACACAGAGAGAGTAGAAAGTACATTTAAATGCATAAGAGGGAACCATCCATTCACACACAATTAGAACATGACCAGTTAAAACAACATCCAAGTTTGATGCTGCTTGACTGAGGCGGTATGTGTCTCCTTCAGTAGGCTATTGTCCTATTGTATTACATCCTATATCGGTGATGGAATTGGAATCACAATGGACACCAGTCGTATAATGCAAAGCATCTTTCGTATTTACCATGTGTCATTGTATAGGTGCTATTGATTTAATTTGAACAGCAAAGAGCAAGGTTTTCAACCGTTACCTCATGGGACAGACTGCACATCAACATGTCCCCCTTATGTCATCAAATAGTGACCGACTGTCTATCGAAAGTGTGTCGCGTCTCCATCATCCTATGCTGCCATTACAGTTTTGCAAAAAGAAAAACTACTAAACACGAACACATTTTTGTGGTAACCCATGAAAATCCGCAAACAAACTACACAATTGTCTCTTGCTTTTCATTCATTCGCTGTTTTCATTCATCGCACAGGCCTGGGTTGCAGCGGCATTTCCTACTCACGCCGCTGCTAGAATGTCATGAAATATCAAATCGCGTCACTCGCTAATCTCGGTCTCTTCGAATTAACAGCCTCAGTATCGGTTTCATGCTCGGTCGATAGTGAATGTCGTTTTTGATAGCAACAAAAAAGAATTTGATTACACTTGTTCATACATTTATGCCTCACCCTCGACAGCGCTTGCAATCCCTTATCGGATGTCCAAAGGTTTCTCCTCTCTCACTCCCACCGACACTCGATACATGCGTAGTCTCTGATTCAGTCGTATAAAGGCTTGAAACAATGTAGCACATTTTCAGACCCGGCGCCTTCTATGTCACCCACAACGAGAAAAAATGTTTTATTTGGTTAATATGCAGAGATGAAAAACTGATACTTTTTTATGTATAAATTAATTAATAAATGAATATGAATAATTCTGATCCTACAAAAATCGATACATAGAACACACAATAGCACAGCGCCACATCGTAGTCGAATTGCTTATTATTATCCTGAATGTCAACATCAATAAAAAAAAGACAGCAACTCACACAATTGTAAACACTTAGGCTACATTCTGGATGTAAGATGTATACAATGCACCACTATCAGCTTCCGGGGAAGTTTGGAGACACCTACTCATTCAAGGGGTTTTCTACATTGTCGAATAATAGTGAAGACATCAAAAATATTAAATAGCACATATGGAATCATGTAGTAACCAAAAAAGTGTTAAACAAATCAAAATATATTTTATATTTGAAATTCTTCAAAGTATCCACCCTTTGCCTTGATGACAGCTTTGCACACTCTTGGCATACCCTCAACCAGCTTCACCTGGAATGCTATTCCAACAGTCTTTAAGGAGTTCCCACATATGCTGAGCTCTTGTTGACTGCTTTTCCTTCACTATGTGGTCAGACTCATCCCAAACCATCTCAATTGGGTTGAGGTCGGGTGAGGCTATATGACTGCGCCATCAACTTGATTATTTAGAAGACATCACTTGCTTATATTCCGTCAACAGATATATCTAAAGAATATCATGGAATATAATTGAACATTTTTGTTTCTCTTAGAATAAAACCCTTAGTGTAACAACAGTTTTAGTAAGTAATACTGATGAGTAGAAACAACAAAACAAGTGTCTATTTCAGGGTGTGTGCGTGCAGGATAGAGGAATAGCAATTCTTACACTTGTTCTAAATTAAATCACCTTCTTCATCCTCATCATTCAGTTAATTGAAATTCAATTTTGAAGTAGTGCACAATTATCAGTTTCTATTTGGTTTATGTCGCCCATTCATTGTCAGTTAGAGACACATTAGCGCCTTGGGACCCAAAAGCATAATCAGTGCTCTAACTCCCCCTTGCGCTGGTCTGGAGCAATGAAGCAGTGACGCAGGGTACTGTACTAAACCACAAATTACCTCTAAGTCCCGCAGCATAATCTCAAAACTTGTAGCTGAGCAACCACTGTAGCCCTTACACAGCCTGGATGTGTGTTGGGTCATTGTCCTGTTGAAAAACAAATGAAATTCACACTAAGTGAAAACCAGATGGGATGGTGTATTGCTGCAAAATGCTGTGGTAGCCATGCTGGTTAAGTGTGCCTTGAATTCTAAATAAATCACAGACAGTGTCACCAGCTAAGCACCCCCACACCATCACACCTCCTCCTCCATGCTTCAAGGTGGGAACCACACATGCGGAGATAATCCGTTCACCTACTCTGCCTCTCACAAAGACATGGCGGTTGGAACCAAAAATGTCACATTTGGACTCATCAGACCAAAGGACAGATTTCCACCGGTCTAATGTTCATACAGTAGGTTGTGTTTCTTGGTCCAAGCAAGACTCTTCTTATTGGTGTCCTTTAGTAGTGGTTTCTTTGCAGCAATTCGACCATGAAAGCCTGATTCACACAGTCTCCTCTGAACAGTTGATGTTGAGATGTGTCTATTACTTGAACTCTGTGAAGCATTTATTTGGGCTGCAATTTCTGAGGTTGGTAACTCTCATGAACTTGTACTCAGTAGCAGAGGCAACTCTGGGTCTTCATGAGAGCCAGTTTCATCATAGCGCTTGATGGTTTTTGAGGCTGCACTTGAAGAAACTTTATAAATTCTTTACATTTTCCAGATTGACTGACCTTCATGTCTTAAAGTAATGATGGACTGTCATTTCTCTTTGCTTATTTGAGCTGCTCTTGCCATAATATAGACTTGACTGATTAACTCAAACGCATTAAGAAGGAAATAAATTCTACAAATTAACTTTTAACAAGGTACACCTGTTATATGAAATGCATTCCAGGTGACTACCTCATGAACCTGGTTGAAAGAATGCAAAGAGTGTGCAAAGCTGTCATCAAGGCAAAGGGTGGCTACTTTGAAAAATCTCAAATGTATTTTGATTTGTACAAGACTTTTGGTTACTACATGACCAACTACATGATTCCATATGTGTTATTTCATATTTTTGATGTCTTCACTATTATTCTACGAAGTAGAAAATAGTAAAAATAAAGAAAAACTCTGGAATGAGTAGGTGTGTCCAAACTTTTGACTGGTACTGTACATGTTAATATTGTACAGATAACAGGTGATGATAATAGTGGCAAATACTTGTATGTTAATGGTTGTGATGCATATGATGACAGTAATTATTTATGAATAGCGCAATGAATCTCTAATATTATATATATATTTTTTTAAATGTACAGGGCGAGCATGTTTTCGAAAATTTTTAGGTGCTTTAACAATGTCAGAATTATGTAGAGAACGCACGCATGCGCATGCACACACACACACACACACACACACACACACACACACACACACACACACACACACACACACACACACACACACACACACACACACACACACACACACACACACGCACACACACACACACACACTGTCATTTTTCATACATTGATTTGTGGGTTACAAAGAGCAAGGTTTTCGGTTTGATATTTGTATATTTTTGTTGGGTAGTCATTATTAAATACTGTACCAGTTCCTTATGAAAATAGTTAATTCAATTGCACGTCATCTTTATTATACTTAAAAGGAATACATCACCATAGGTGGAAATTAATTCCCCATAAACACCAGGACAGTGCATAGACTAGTCTTTGACCTGGTTGTTATTTTAATCTGAAAGTCCCCACTAGAATACATCTCATACTTAAATTACCCAATAATTACTGCATCGATCTGAAATAATGACCACTCCATAATTTATTGTGCCATATACATTTTTAAAGATAAAGTTCTGTCACTCCAAGATGGGGAGTAAACAAGTACAAATTGAATCATTACATTGTATGGAGACCCCATTGAATTTCTTTGAGATATCAGACATTGTAGAGGACAAGAGAGAAATCTCTGGGCATCCAGATGGAAAAAATAGAAAGTGCAGCTGCTGACATGAAAGGGCTGAAGATTATCAAAGAGATTTAAGAAAATAAATTGGCAGGCCGCTTGGAGGAGCATAGGATTATGGGGCAAGAAAAGCGTAAATGTTTAATGGCTATCCTTTTTTTCCATGGAAGGTGCTTGTTTGTCTTGGTTTATTTCTTGATAAGCACAAAGGAAAAGTAGGTTGCACACTCTCTCCCTCTCCTCTCAATTCCCCAACCCACTCATGCCATCTCTGCTAAGTTCAAGAAGCAAGACTGAAAGTGAGAGGCCTTGGCCTATTAAAGTTAAGCCTCCATCTTTCCCAGAAGACCCTATTGGAATTCTTAAGCCATGGGATAGAAAATTCTCAGTGATTTCTTCTTTTTACTTACTTGAACAGAAAACAGGGTTTTTAGAGCTTGGCAATTTGAGATCTAAATGTTACACAACTGCAAAGGCCTAAGAGTCACTTGAATTGGGTGTGAGTCCAGAGTCCTTCTTTCTTTCTTTTTTCAATTGTGTCTTGATCTCCACTTTCACGGGGCCCATTAAAGGTTTAGGTAAAAGCTTGATCTTGTAAACGAGTGAGTTGGGGAAATTATTTTTCTTAGCTTCTCCTGGAGGCGGTCAGGGTTTCATGTAAAATGAAGGGATTATAGAAGCAGACATTCTGATTCCCAATGAGGAGAATCCATCCTCTGCTTATCACTACACTAGCAGCTCGGGGTTACAGCACTTTCGAGGGGAGAAGTACAACCATATGAAAAAAAAGCTTCCCTTACCTTATTGATTTCAATTCCAGATGAATTTGCTCTGCTCATCTGCATTTTAATATTGTATAGATAACCCCACACTGTCTGTGAGCCTAGGATTGAATTAGCCTATATGTGAACCTGAAAATAACACTGATAGCACCTTGCAATACAGTCAGCTTGCTTCTTCCCTCTGTAGTGCAAAACTAGTGTTACCACTATGAGATGGGCACCACCCATGTTGATGGATTTCCTTATCTAACATGTAGCTTCTGTGGTAGAATTTAAAAAGACAATCTGCAGTAGAAACAATAACAATGAGATACCCTGCCCCTGTTTTGGTAAAAAGCTGAGGGATGGGACTGGAGAAATTGAACCACTCAAATTCATAGACAGAGCTATAGAGGCGAAGACTGACAATCCATTGTATCAAAAGTATAGTTTCAACCATGTTTTGAGGCAATGCAGTGTTTGTTTACAATTACATTGTTTAAAAAACAATGGAGTAAAGCAAGCTTATATTTTGGGTTCTGATGGGGTAAGACAGTTGAACTAAGCTCATGATGCATTTACAAGTTACACTACATGACCGAATGTATGTGGACACTCAATCGTCAAAAATCTCATTACAAAATCATGGGCATTAATATGGAGTTGGTCCCCCCTTTGCTTATATATCATCCTCCACTCTTCTGGGAAGGCTTTCCACTAGATGTTGGAATATTGCTGTGGGGACTTGCTTCCATTCAGCCACAAAAGCATTAGTGAGGTCGAGCACTGACTTTGGGCGATTAGGCCTGGCTCACAGTCGGCATTCCAATTCATCCCAAAGGTGTTCGATGGGGTTGAGGTCAGGACTCTGCACAGGCCAGTCAAGTTATTCCACACCGATCTCGACAAACCATTTCTGTACGGGGGCATTGTCATGCTGAAACAGGAAAGGGTCTTCCCCAAACTGTTGCCACAAAGTTGGAAGCTCAGAATCATCTAGAATGTTATTGTAAGCTGTAGAGTTAAGATTTCCGTTCATTGGAACTAAGGGGCCATCCCGAACCATGAAAAACAGCTGCAGACCATTATTCTTCCTCCACCAAACTGTATAGTTGGCACTATGCATTGGTGCAGGTAGCACTCTCCTGGCATCCACCAAACCCAGATTCGTCCTTCGGTCTACCAGATGGTGAAGAGTGATTCCTCACTCCAGAGAATGCGTTTCCACTGCTCCAGAGTCCAATGGCGGCGAGCATTACACTCGGTTGTGAGTGTTGCAACCGAGGACAGCCGATTTTTACACGCTACTCACTTCAGCTTCAGGTCTCGTTCTGTGTGGCCTACCAGTTTGCGGCTGAGCCGTTGTTGCTCCTAGACATGTCTACTTCACAATAACAGCACTTACAGTTGACCGGGGCAGCTGTAGCAGGACAGAAATTTGACTAACTGACTTGTGGGAAAGGTAGGTACCACGTTGAAAGTCACTGAGCTCTTCAGTGAGGCTATTCTACTGCCTTCTACTGTCAGTGTTTGTCTATGGAGATTGCATGGCGGTGTGCTCAATTTTATACACCTGACAGGTGTAGATTAAATAGCCAAATCCACTAATTTGAAGGGGTGTCCACATACTTTTGTATATATAGTGTATATTATTTAAGAATCAATGGGTACATGTCATTCATTTAAAAGTCCAAAAATGGATGTAGCAATTGCAGATTGCCACTTTAATAAGGCAGGAGGTCCAGTGACGAATGAAATCTTCCATGCATGTTAGCCCATGGTAGAAGTGGTCAGAAAGGGACATTTTGGACCTGAATATCAAAACAGTCAGGAGATAGAGTTGCTCAAAGTTGACCCATTTTGCATACCCCACCCTACCATGAGACATCCATGTCTTCATCACTGAAAAATAAACAGTTGAGTATGATATCATTTGAACATTTACAAATAGGGTTGTCAAACTATTTAATCATTTCTTTAAAAAATGTTTTTCATAAAGGCCCAGTGCAGTCAAAAACATGATTTTCTGTTTATAAAAAGATAGATATTTCCACACTATAAGTTTGGAATAATACTGTGGAATTGTGAAAATGTGGATTATGCCATTTTAATGTAAGAGTCGTTTGAAAAGACTGCCTGAAATTTCAGCCTGTTTTGGGGGGATGAAGCTTTGACATCACCAGGCAGTAAAAATGGGTTAATAGACCAATAAGAGAGTTACACATCTCTCTGCCTATAACAGCTAGTTTTCAGTTTTCCCCTCCCCACTCAGACCACTCCCAAATAGTCATAGCAAAATGATTGCTTGGGAAATTGCTCTTTGCTAAGAAGCTATTTTGTTTTCTTTTTGATAATTTGAATTGAAAACAATTACAGGAAGGTACTTAATTGTTACCCAGAAATGATTAGATATTAAGATAAAAACGGCTGCATCATTGGACCTTAAATAATATATATATATATATATATATATAGATAGATATATATATAGATATATATAATATATATATATATAAACTCAACAAAAAAAGAAACATCCTCTCACTGTCAACTGCATTTATTTTCAGCAAACTTAACATGTGTAAATATTTGTATGAACATAACAAGATTCAACAACTGACACATAAACTGAACAAGTTCCACAGACATGTGACTAACAGAAATTGAATAATGTGTCCCTGAACAAAGGGGGGGGGGGGTCCAAATCAAAAGTAACAGTCAGTATCTGGTGTGACCAGCTACATTAAGCACTGCAGTGCATCTCCTCCTCATGGACTGCACCAGATTTGCCAGTTTTTGCTGTGAGATGTTACCCCACTCTTCCACCAAGGCACCTGCAAGTTCCCGGACATTTCTGAGTGGAATGGCTCTAGCCCTCACCCTCTGATCCAACAGGTCCCAGACGTGAGATCCGGACTCTTCGTTGGCCATGGCAGAACACTGACATTCCTATCTTGCAGGAAATCACGCACAGAACGAGCAGTATGGCTGGTGGCATTGTCATGCTGGAGGGTCATGTCAGGATGAGCCTGCAGGAAGGGTACCACATGAGGGAGGAGGCTGTCTTCCCTGTAATGCACAGCGTTGAGATTGCCTGAAATGACAACAAGCTCAGTCTGATGATGCTGTGACACACCGCCCCAGACCATGACGGACCCTCCACCTCCAAATCGATCCTGCTCCAGAGTACAGGCCTATGTGTTACGCTCATTCCTTTGATGATAAACGCAAATCCGACCATCACCACTGGTGAGACAAAACCGCGACTCGTCAGTGAAGAGCACTTTTTGCCAGTCCTGTCTGGTCAAGCGACAGTGGGTTTGTGCCCATAGGCGACTTTGTTGCTGGTGATGTCTGGTGAGGACCTGTCTTACAACAGGCCTACAAGTCCTCAGTCCAGCCTCTCTCAGCCTATTGCGGACAGTCTGAGCACTGATGGAGGAATTGTGCGTTCCTGGTGTAACTCGGGCAGTTGTTGTTGCCATCCTGTACCTGTCCTGCAGGTGTGATGTTCGGATATACCGATCCTGTACAGGTGTTGTTACATGTGGTCTGCCACTGCGAGGACGATTAGCTGTCCGTCCTGTTTCCCTGTAGTGCTGTCTTAGGCGTCTCACAGTACGGACATTGCAATTTATTGCCCTGGCCACATCTGCAGTACTCATGCCTCCTTGCAGCATTCCTAAGGCACGTTCACGCAGATGAGCAGAGTCCCTGCGCATCTTTCTTTTGGTGGTTTTCAGAGTCAGTAGAAAGACCTCTTTAGTGTCCTAAGTTTTCATAACTGTGACCTTTAATTGCCTACCATCTGTAAGCTGTGAGTGTCTTAACGACCGTTCCACAGATGCATGTTCATTAATTGTTTATGTTTCATTGAACAAGTCTCTAAAGTCTTCGAAAGCCATGTCAACAAACAGATTACCGACCATTTCGAATCCCATTGCACATTCACCGCTATGCAATCTGGTTTCAGAGCTGGTCATGGGTGCACCTCAGCCACGCTCAAGGTCTTAAACGATATCTTAAACGCCATCGATAAGAAACAATACTGTGCAGCGGTATTCATTGACCTGGCCAAGGCTTTCGACTCTGTCAATCACCACATCCTCATCTGCAGACTCAACAGCCTTGGTTTCTCAAATAATTGCCTCGCCTGGTTCACCAACTAATTCTATGATAGAGTTCAGTGTGTCAAATCGGAGGGCCTGTTGTCCGGGCCTCTGGCAGTCTCTATGGGGGTGCCACAGGGTTCAATTCTTGGGCTGACTCTTTTCTCTGTATACATCAATGATGTCACTCTTGCTGCTGGTGAGTCTCTGATCCACCTCTACGCAGACGACACCATTCTGTATACTTCTGGCCCCTCTTTGGACACTGTATTAACTACCCTCCAGACGAGCTTCAATGCCATACAACTCTCCTTCCGTGGCCTCCAACGGCTCTTAAATACAAGTAAAACTAAATGCATGCTCTTCAACCGATCGCTGCCTGCACCTGCCCGCCCGTCCAGCATCACTACTCTGGACGGCTCTGACTTAGAATATGTGGACAACTACAAATACCTAGGTGTTTGGTTAGACTGTAAACATTCCTTCCAGACTCACATCAAACATCTCCAATCCAAAGTTAAATCTAGAATTGGCTTCCTATTTCGCAACAAAGCATCTTTCACTCATGCTACCAAATACCCTCATAAAACTGACCATCCTACCGATCCTCGACTTCGGCGATGTCATTTACAAAATAGCCTCCAATACCCTACTCAATAAATTGGGTGCAGTCTATCACAGTGCCATCCGTTTTGTCACCAAAGCCCCATATACTACCCACCACTGCGACCTGTACGCTCTCGTTGGCTGGCCCTCGCTTCATACTCGTCGCCAAACCCACTGGCTCCAGGTCATCTACAAGACCCTGCTAGGTAAAGTTCCCCCTTATCTCAGCTCGCTGGTCACCATAGCAGCACCCACCTGTAGCACACGCTCCAGCAGGTATATCTCTCTGGTCACCCCCAAAGCCTATTCCTCCTTCGGCCGCCTCTCCTTCCAGTTCTCTGCTGCCAATGACTGGAACGAACTACAAAAATCTCTAAAACTGGAAACACTTATCTCCCTCACTAGCTTTAAGCACCAGCTATCAGAGCAGCTCACAGATTACTGCACCTGTACATAGCCCATCTATAATTTAGCCCAAACAACTACCTCTTCCCCTACTGTATTTATTTATTTTGCTCCTTTGCACCCCATTATTTCTATTTCTACTTTGCACTATCTTCCACTGCAAATCTACCATTCCAGTGTTTTACTTGCTATATTGCATTTACTTCGCCACCATGGCCTTTTTTGCCTTTACCTCCCTTATCTCACCTCATTTGCTCACTTTGTATATAGACTTATTTTTCTACTATTTATTCACTGTATGTTTGTTTTACTCCATTTGTAACTCTGTGTTGTTGTATGCGTCAAACTGCTTGCTTGATCTTGGCCACCTGGTTAAATAAAGGTGAAATATATATATATTTTTTAAAGCATGGGAAACCGAGTTTAAACCCTTTACAATGACGATCTGTGAAGTTATTTGGATTTTTACGAATTATCTTTGAAAGACAGGGTCCTGAAAAAGGGTCATTTCTTTTTTGATGAGTTTATATACAGTGCCAGTCAAAAGTTTGGACACACCTACTCATTCAAGGGTTTTTCTTTATTTTTTGTAATATCTACATTCTACATTGTAGAAAAATAGTGAAGACATCAGCACTATTAAATATCACATATGGAATCATGTAGTAACCACAAAAGTGTCAAACAAATGCTTCCTCAAAGTAGCCACCCTTTGCAGCATTGATGACAGCTTTGCACACTCTTGGCATTCTCTCAACCATCTTCACCTGGATTGCCTATCCAACAGTCTTGAAGGAGTTCCCACATATGCTGAGCAATTTTTGGCTGCTTTTTCTTCACTATGCGGTCCAACTCATCCCAAACCATCTCAATTGGGTTGAGGTCGGGTGATTGTGGAGGCCAGGTATCCGATGCAGCATTCCATCACTCTCCTTCTTTGTCAAATAGCCCTTACCCTGCCTGGAGGTGTGTTGGTTTATTGTCCTGTTGAAAAACCAATGGTAGTCACACTAAGAGCAAACCAGATGGGATGGCATATTGCTGCAGAATGCTGTGGTAGCCATGAATTCCAAATAAATCCCTGACAAGTGTCACCAGGAAAGCACCCCCCAAACATCACACCTCCTCCTACATGAGTATTCAGACCCTTTGCTATGAGACTCAAAACTGAGCTCAGGTGCATTGTTTTCATTGAACATCCTTGAGATCTTTCGACAACTTGGAGTCCATCTGTGGTAAATTCAATTGGTTGGACATATTCCTTCAGACCACTCCAATTTAGCAGGTATTGTTGTCATTTTTACTGAAATATAAACTTCCAATTACTAGCAGAAAGATAGCCGCTGGTCCACCCACCGTCAAATGTCAACTTGAAAGGAAATGTATATTCTATTATCTATATTTCTATTATGTCAACTGGTCTCCTAAGGAAGATTTGTCAATTTAATTTAAACAATTGATATTCTCACTCGAGTCAACATTATCTGATGACCTCCAACCAGCTTTGTGATATCATTCGAAAGGTGGCATTTTGTGTTCATCAGCCAAAGCATTGACACCCACCCTGTATTCAAGAGTATGCTGTGTCTAAACCGATGGTGAGGACAAAACAAACACCTCTGATGATGTAAAATAGGGTCTAAGCTATGACATAGACTGACCAGGTGAATCCAGGTGAAAGCTATGATCCCTTATTGATTTCACTTGTTAAATCCACTCAGTGTAGATGAAGGGGACGAGATGGGTATACAAATATATATTTAAAAAAAAGTTATCCTAGAGACAATTGAGACATGGATTTTGTATGTGTTCCATTCAAAGGGTGAATGGGCAAGACAAAAGATTAAGTGCCTTTGAACGGGATATGGTTGCAAGTGCAACACTGCTGGGTTTTTACACGCACAACAGTTTAGAAAGGACATCCAGTCAACTTGACAACTGTGGGAAGCATTGGAGTCAACATGGGCCAGCATCCCTGTGGAACTCATTTGACATTTTGTAGAGTCCATGCCCTGACGAATTGAGGGTGTTCTATGTATGGAAGGTTTTGTTCAAATCAAAAGGGGTGCAGTCAAAAAGTGATTCAAATCATATGGAACCACCCATACACAGTTTATCCACAATGTATTTATTACAAAAAAATACACTGGCTGAGTCATGACATAATATTGTCTATGATGCACAAAATAAATAGATAGCAAGCATCACTCTGTGGCCTAACTGAGCGAATCCACACTGAACTTGAAAACACGGTAAGCACTGAACAGCGTAAGTGAGATATCACCTCTCCTTTGGCATGAAATGCATGCAGCTCAGTGTAAAACAAACACTCCTTTCAAATACATTACAGTCAATTAAAAAGCACAGACATTTTCCAAAATGTTAGCAAATTTGTTTATTTAAAAAAAAAAAAATTGGACTTAAGTGTTTTTTCTTTACAATATATTTAAAAATAGATTATTAAAAAAATGTCAGTTTGCAATACTACAGTATTTCAACTAATTATGTACAGACCCATCCCACTGGGCACAGACGTCAATTCAACATCTATTCCACGTTGGTTCAATGTCATTTTAAGAAATGATGTGGAAACATTGATCCAACCAGCGAGCGCCCAGTGGGATATTACAGTACCAAGTGATTGGATACATCACAGAGAAAGGGGTGGTGTTACGGAGGCTATTCAGCTTTGACTGAATGACACCCACAACCTCCTTGGAACATTATTCTGAACAGATGGGCGCACAACAGCACCCACGGGCAGACATAGCCTATAACAAATAGCTAGCGAATAACTACAAGAGAGACTCTCTTAGAGACTCAAATCAAAAAGGCACAAACGTTGACAGGATGATCATTAATATCACAGTAAAATGTCTTGGAAAATTCACAATCTATTGACGGTTACCCATCACATGGCACCCTGTAGTTGAATGAGTAGGGACCTGGGGATAAGATTTGGTTAGTCAAACAAAGAACATGTCCAAATCATCCACATCAGATGTCACATGCCCTATAAAGAACTTTCCCCTCCCATCCAGATTCTCATGTCAGCTCATAGCCTAATTTCTGAAATGAAAGCCGGGGGGAGACAGAGTGGTGCACTCACACGGATGCGTCTCCGTCTGAAATCTAACATTTCCGAATCAAATAGACAAACAAGGAGTAAAGAAGATTTCCAAGCATGGTAGTATACCTAATTGAGTATACAATCTTGCCAGCAGACCGGACATAAGCTACTGAACAAATGTATTACAACAATTCAGTCATAGATTGTTTGTGTGCCATTCAGAGGGTGAATGGGCAAGACAAAATATTTAAGTGCCTTTGAATGGGGTCTGGTAGTAGGTGCCAAGCTCTCTGGTTTGTTTTTCACACTCGACACATAAAACAAAGAGATTTAGTCCTGGATCTAAGGTTTCAATTTCCTACATGTGACAATGTAAATACTGAACCAACAAACAAAAGATAAGCCCTCCAGAAATAATAAATTGGCTTCACAAATGACACATTTAGCCAACTCCGCATGGGCAAAATGAACATTAAAATAACCTGAAGCTTTCCCACAAGAAATATGTCAGATCTATCCAAAACTATTTGCACATCTGACCTAAAACCACCAATCAATTCACTTAGGCCCATAGTCAGTTCCCTTTCCCCACTGTATCATGGTCTGCATAGGTAAGAAGATCATTAGGCTCTCAGAAAGATACAGTAAGAAGCTGCACTACAGTACGTCCACGAATAGAATCATACAAAGCTGCGGTCATAAACCTTGATAGATTATATACTGCTCCAAAAAAATAAAGGGAACACTTAAACAACACATCCTAGATCTGAATGAAATAAATCATTTTATAAATACTTTTTTCTTTACATAGTTGAATGTGCTGACAACAAAATCACACAAAAATAATCAATGGAAATCCGATTTATCAACCCATGGAGGTCTGGATTTGGAGTCACACTCAAAATTAAAGTGGAAAACCACACTACAGGCTGATCCAACTTTGATGTAATGTCCTTAAAACAAGTCAAAATGAGGCTCAGTAGTGTGTGTGGCCTCCACGTGCCTGTATGACCTCCCTACAACGCCTGGGCATGCTCCTGATGAGGTGGCGGATGGTCTCCTGAGGGATCTCCTCCCAGACCTGGACTAAAGCATCCGCCAACTCCTGGACAGTCTGTGGTGCAACGTGGTGTTGGTGGATGGAGCGAGACATGATGTCCCAGATGTGCTCAATTGGATTCAGGTCTGGGGAACGGGCGGGCCAGTCCATAGCATCAATGCCTTCCTCTTGCAGGAACTGCTGACACACTCCAGCCACATGAGGTCTAGCATTGTCTTGCATTAGGAGGAACCCAGGGCCAACCGCACCAGCATATGGTCTCACAAGGGCTCTGAGGATCTCATCTCGGTACCTAATGGCAGTCAGGCTACCTCTGGCGAGCACATGGAGGGCTGTGCGGCCCCCCAAAGAAATGCCACCCCACACCATGACTGACCCACCGCCAAACCGGTCATGCTGGAGGATGTTGCAGGCAGCAGAACGTTCTCCATGGCGTCTCCAGACTCTGTCACGTCTGTCACGTGCTCAGTGTGAACCTGCTTTCATCTGTGAAGAGCACAGGGCGCCAGTGGCGAATTTGCCAATCTTGGTGTTCTCTGGCAAATGCCAAACGTCCTGCACGGTGTTGGGCTGTAAGCACAACCCCCACCTGTGGACGTCGGGCCCTCATACCACCCTCATGGAGTCTGTTTCTGACCGTTTGAGCAGACACATGCACATTTGTGGCCTGCTGGAGGTCATTTTGCAGGGCTCTGGCAGTGCTCCTCCTGCTCCTCCTTGCACAAAGGCGGAGGTAGCGGTCCTGCTGCTGGGTTGTTGCCCTCCTACGGCCTCCTCCACGTCTCCTGATGTACTGGCCTGTCTCCTGGTAGCGCCTCCATGCTTTGGACACTACACTGACAGACACAGCAAACCTTGCCACAGCTCGCATTGATGTGCCATCCTGGATGAGCTGCACTACCTGAGCCACTTGTGTGGGTTGTAGACTCCGTCTCATGCTACCACTAGAGTGAAAGCACCGCCAGCATTCAAAAGTGACCAAAACATCAGCCAGGAAGCATAGGAACTGAGAAGTGGTCTGTGGTCACCACCTGCAGAACCACTCCTTTATTGGGGGTGTCTTGCTTATTGCCTATAATTTCCACCTGTTG
This sequence comes from Salmo trutta, assembly GCF_901001165.1. Taxonomy (NCBI): domain Eukaryota; kingdom Metazoa; phylum Chordata; class Actinopteri; order Salmoniformes; family Salmonidae; genus Salmo; species Salmo trutta. Next base: position 34,590,523 of record NC_042985.1, on the reverse strand, counting down.
TCTATTCCATTTGCACAACAGCATGTGAAATGTATTGTCAATCAGTGTTGCTTCCTAAGTGGACAGTTTGATTTCACAGAAGTGTGATTGACTTGGAGTTACATTGTGTTGTTTAAGTGTTCCCTTTATTTTTTTGAGCAGTGTACATAGCAGAAAGTGGCCTATGATCAGCATGAGGTTCTACCTGGTTGTCTCTTGCTTTAATTCACCGAACCACTCATTAAAATGCAAACTATGTAAATGGGGGTGGGGGAATTAAGTGCGGTTTAAATGCAGACTGTCACGGTCTTCCTGACATTAGTACTTTGAATTGTAAATTAGCGTGAGACAATAATAATCTGCCATTATAATGAGAATTTCAGCGTGCAGAAGATAATGATTTCATTTATTTGATACATTGAGCTCCACAAACGCAATCCAGAAATCCCATGAATTATGGATATTTAATTTGATCATAATTTCCTACACCCATCTGTCTACATAAAAACAGTAAGGGCATGCAAATCATTGCCAAGTCACCACTCTGCATACCAAGCATGTTTAGTGTGAAACTAAATGGAAAGGTGAGTGAAGTTCGGAAATACTTTAGCAGAGGTAGTCAAACGGAAACACCATATTCAATGTCAGTCTACAGTAGCCTATAGGCCTATCACTTGACAGGCTGGTCATATATCAGCCTCTGCTATTGGTCAATACAGCACAGATTAGAGACAGGCTACTAATGAACCTGCTATTCCTTTGTTCTCACAAAGGTTTAGTATACTAGCACACCGCTCTGTGCTAGGATGTCAATCACTCCATCTATCCATTATCTACAAGTGCTAGCCCTATACGGAGAAACTTTGGAAATTGCTTAACATATTCAAGTGATAAACTTGGCAATTATTTAGCTGAAACATGAATCTAGAAATGATTATCGTAATCAGAACAGTAATACTTTCACTAAAGTAACTGTAAGTAGCCTAAGGTAAACACAGTTGGGTGTTGGCTGCAATCAAAGTTCGATGGTTGTTCATTTACCATCTCTCCACCATAACATCTGGGTCTAACACGACCACTAATATGCACCATAATAGACTGATCATAGCTTAAAAATTCCTATTTCTGCCTCAAGAGCCCTTGATGCTGTAGTGAATATTGGTAAAACAACAATTCGTTGCCAGCCTATCTATCCTACAGCTTTAGGAAACCACCATCAAGTGACCCATCATTACCATAAACGTACCAGAAGTCCAATAGGTAAAAATAGCATCAAACAGTGAATTAAACAAATCAAGGCATCTCCTTCACTTCAACATAACGGAAACCAACACGCATAGGCCTACATTGATACATATTACTAACCAGCCTGGTCTCATAGACTAGACGTAACATAGTAAACGTAAATCCAGGACACTCAAATTAGTATGATAGTATGTATTCATTTGTGGAAGTCCACCATCCATTTCGAATGATATGTTACTAATTACAATTCCTATGTTACGAATTTGCAAAACATACAATATGTTATGAAATTTGCTAAGCATATGCTATGTTACGAATTCTAGCTAGGTGGCTAACAGCTGTTAAGAATTTGCAAAATGTACAATATCGATTGTCTCAGATTTACGTACAGAATAATACGAAATGCTCTGAGACCAGGTTGAATTAACCCATATTAAAATATAAATATAGCTATGATGAACACAACATGCAAGTAGATGGCATCTCTGTACAGCCTAGTGCAGGTGCCACAGATAAACTATAAATGTGAAGGATTAAATATATTAAATTATATTAAAGTATTTGAATAGAAAAGCTGCCGTGTGGTCAATATATTTTTGCTGAGTAAAATGGACTGAGCTCCATTTGTAAATACGGAAATGTCTGTTTGCTGAGGTATTAAATGTGTCTGAACTTGTTCAGGTATAACATTTTACTGCAATGCCTTGAAATTGGAATTTTCCAATTTCCTGTATGTCTGAGCTCCAACAGAGACACTTTTTGTAACCTTCTGTTAAGTACATTAAATTAAGAACCAGAAAACAAGATGCAAGGTACAGTACTACCCTGTTAAGTCAGACTTAAGTCAGTCTGAGTGAGGGGGTAGGTTCCTGGCTCTCTGTTGGGGTAAGGGGAGGGGTACGGGGTTAAATGCTGTCTCACTGTGCTGTGTTGCCCTCTGCTGGTTGGGCTGCTCCCTGCTGCTGCTCCTTGTTCAGGATGATGCTGATGATGTCTCCCTCATGTTCCTTCATGTGCTCCATCAGTCTCTCCTTGCTGGTAGATTCAAAGCCACAGATACAGCAGCAGAACAGCAGCACACAATACTCCATGCCGGCCCGGGACTGGACCCCCTCCTTCCCGGGGGGGCTGTGCTGGGGGGTTTCACTCTGGGGGGCCTGCTCTCTGGAGGACCACTGGATGAGCTCCATTGATGACCCTGAGCCGCCTCCCACACTGTCCACAGGGACTCCTGCTAGAGGGGCTGGGTCCTCCTTCCCACCCTGCACCACCCCAGAGTGCTCTGCCACTGCCTCCCCCACTGCTGAAACCTTCTGCGGGGCACTGGGGGAACTACAGCCAGGGAGAGAGAGCAGGCTCACCATCAAGACAGAGACATGACCCTACGCATCCCGGTTCACTGGGACCCAAACATAGGCTTCAGTCTGACCAGACACTTTTCAGATGGTAAAGGCAGACCGTTAAAACTCCAAGCCCCCCATCACCCCATACTCACCGGCCGCTCTGGGAGATGGCCTCGTTGATGGCTTTGTTCACCTGCTCGTAGTTGTAGTTCTGATCGCCAGCGTGCTTCCACATGTGAGACTTGAGGGACGGAGGGTGACTGCACACATAACCACACAGTGAACACCTGAAAAACGAAAGGAGTAAGTGAGAGGGGGAAAGGGGAAGAGAGAAAAGAAAGGGCTCAAGTCTGCAGCAGAAGCAGCTGATTTAATATGCTGCTTGGGGTTCACTTTAATCCCCTCAACTCCATTATATCAAAAGGGATCAGCTGCACTAAAGACTCCTCAGGGAGAGACCTAGTGGCACACATGCTCTGATACTGCTTATCTGTACTGCTCTACGTTATGCTCCAGCCAACTATATACCCAGACATCCTCCATATCGACACTAAAAGGAGAGTTCATTAGGAGTTCTTTCTGATGGTCGATGAGATGGGTTCTTCTTACACTTCAGCTTTTTCCTCCAACCCCACACTCTTTCGAAGCACATTGGCCTACTTTCTCTACCTCTCCCACTCCCCTGCCCAGGTCTCACCTCTCTGAGCCTGAGCCGGTCCTCACCGGTTCCTCTCCAGAAGCTGAACCCTGACCTGGTCCTCACCTGTACTGCTCCAGTAGCTGGACAGCCTGGTGCTCCTGGGGATGTCTCCTCATGTGGCTCTTCAGGCTGTTCATGTTGGTCGTGGCAAAGTCACAGCTGCAGCACCTACAGTACCAGAGAGTGGGCCAGAGTTGAGGGAATATCTCTGTACAGGACCAGTTGTTTGACAGTTTGTGTCGTGCTTGGCTGTTTATGCTCGGCTTACTATTCTGTTTCGGCTGGTACAGCAGGAAAAGCCTGGAGGGCCACATTGTTGCCTTGGCGGCTATTTTGTTGCGAAGCTCAAAGTGTAACTGGCAGCACAACGTTCAGAGACGCGATACACTGTGTGGCTCAAATGGATAAGATGGCCTTAGTTAAAAGGCGTGCGCTTCTCTGTGGAACGGTTTGAAGTGTGTCAAGGATACCAAAGCATAAGTGTAGAAAGACTGCACTCCCTTGCATGAAAGGGCTCTATTGAGGGTCTATAGTGGGAAAACATCAAAACAAACTAGTGTGTCTGTGTATGGCGTTAGAGAATAAGACCCCCCCCCCCTCCTCAGACATTTGACGGCGCCTCGAGAACAGGGCAGATCCGCTTACACGGGTGCTGCTGTGTGAGAAATACTCCAGCTGTAGACCGCAGCCAAGGTTAATCTTTATCTAACACTCACTGCCCCCTGCTGGAGATCTGCATCATAACATCGACATTCTATTTTATTAACGGGTTTGAGTGAGCAATAGGATTATGTCATCGGAAACATGGAAAGCGGTGAATTTCTGGATGACTAAAATTAACCTAGCCTAGTTTGAGCGACATCATCTGTCGGGCAGCAAGAGCACGCAGCTCTCAACTGGTTGTCGCGAGAAGCACCTCACAGAAGAACGACACCGGGAGGATAGGTAGGTAAGACGTTTCAACTTATGAACCTGTGAATGCTAACTAAGGCAACAATGGGTATGCAAACAAGGTCCCAAGTCTTGGTTGAATCTTTGCGATGCGCAATTCAGTCATCATGGGCTGTTTGAATGAAGAAAAAAATGAATTCCCAATGAAATGGTGACTGCAAAGTAGGCCTACCTGGTAGAATGATATCATGATGATTAGTATCAATCGGTAGGTCATTGGTTTTGCAAACCCTATATTGTACAGTACAGAAATACCACTAGGCAAACAATGAATAAAAGGGAACTACACCCTCCCCAAAATATTTACCAGACCTTAAAAATTGTCTACTGATGTGGTTTAATCATTGTTGTGGAATTAGAACATCCAATTGTTGTTTTTTTCTATTTAAACCCCCCCCCAAAAAGCGTGATTTTGAGTGAAAATCTGAACAAATTCAGAAACCTGGAAAAACAAAACGGAATTAAGCAAAATATTAAACAGATTTTATAGGGCCCTACAACTGTAGCCTGCTGACTGTTCAAAATCGCTAACAATAACATCTTTCTTGCGCAAAGGTCTTATATTTTCCCTCAAAACAATCAATGTGAATATGATATTGTCAAGTTCAAATTGTATTATTTGTGTATAGAGGGTGGGTTATTATAGGCTAGCTTGCACATCCCACAAATTAAAGATAAAAATCACCTGATATTATAATTATGCACGCATCATCCACTATCCTGTGAGATATTGCCCGGGGCCAGTATTTTTTCCCCCAATTCGGGCCAGTAGCTTTTAGTTGGCACTGGCCTAGTTTGCCACTGGCAAATTTACTTGAATGTCAAGTCTTAAGGAATCCAGACTGCAATCATGACGAATCCTATTGACCTTATTAAAAAACAGACAGTAGACACCCAGCACCAACCTGTAAGGCTTGTCAGAGTTATGGATCCTCCGGTGGTTCCGAACTCCAACGTAGGTGGAGCTGGTGTAATCACACACATCACATTTGTACACCTTTTGCGAACTGATGGAGTCTGGAGAGCGGAACAAAAGTACACATTAAATACTGTGGACAAAGGATGCGGTGCCAATAAAATGAAACAACCAAAACGGGCAGTGGAGAGGATAGTTGGTGAAAAATCTTTGATTAAGAGTAAAAAGACTGATCGTGTTTGGTCAAGTTGGAAAATACACTTGGTGCAACGCACACCTTCAAAAACATTCTATTCAAGCTTTTTTTATTAAAGGCTTGACGGTTCAGATAAAGGCCATCGATGAAGGCCCGAAACATCAAGCTTTTAATAGTTGCCGAAATAAAACGCATTTTAAATGATGAGCCAGCGTTGCCCTTTTTACTTTTCAATTAATAAAATGTTTCTGGGTTGCATCTCGACTCGCGTTGGTCGAGCGCCCTCCACTTCTTTCCATTGAAAAACACATTTGACACATTTCTCACCATCGTCTGTCATCTTTACAGATTCCTCCATGGTTGCCGTGGTTTCAGTGACAGGGGTTAGTGTCGCGCCGGTGTCGCCCAAACCGTGCTGGTCTGTCTCGTGGTTCCTCAGCTGACTCTGTGGAAAGGGTCAGTAATAAAAGAACAAGTAAAAACTTAACGAGATCTTCAAGGGATGAACAAAAGCACACAGGCTACCCTCACCTCTCCTAAAACAAATTATCTCTGATATCTATGGAGTTCGAAACCCCACAGAATTCTACGATGGACTTAATGATGTCTGCAGAAACAGGCAAGGTGTCTCATGAAAGTAACGAAATCAATAGTCTAGTTCTCTACTCCCTGAATCAAACTAAACTTCTCCTGCTGCACTGCACCAACCAGCACTATGCTGCAGAAAAAAAAACTTCCATCTCAACTCTCACTTCTACAATCAGTTCATCTCATCTTATCTTTATGACCGTAATTTGGGTCATCGAGAAACAAAAACTCAAGAGCAATATTCTCTCCAAGAGGAGGAGCCACTTCAATAATAAATCTCTGCCCAGGGACATTGAGGCACACAGTCTGTCCTAATTTCGCTCTCTTCTGTCTTTCTACTCACTTTGTAATAGAAGGCCTCAGTACACTGCTTGCAGTGGTACATCCTGGTCTTGCAGTGGTTGATCATGTGGCTCTCAAGATCTTTGCTGTCCAGGGCGATGTGTTCACAGATGGGACACTGGTAGGGCTGTCTCTGGCGGTGTACTCGCAGGTGCTGCTTGATGTAGCCCTTGTTCCCACTGCTGTAGCGACACAGGCGACAGCGGTAGGGCCTCTCGCTGCCAGGGATGTAGTCCACCAGACCCCCACCAGGGTTACCCGGGTCCCCCCCTCCACAGCCGCTGACCTCCCCAGCGTGCTGGCTCTGGGCGTTGTCCTGGAGCTCCTTCAGGATGTCCTCGTCCGAGGCGTTCTGGTCTGAGCGCTCCTTCAGCCTCTCTATGACCGTCAGCAGGGACAGGCTGATGCCAGCCTTGGCGGGGCCCTCGGCCAGCCCGTCCTCTCTGGACCCCTGCAGCTCCAGGTCTACCAGGGCTGCCCCCACGCTGCCCATGCCTGTCAGCTCCTCTACTGCTGCAGGGGCTCTGTCGGCTGCTACTGCTGCAGCCATCTCCAGGAGCCTCTGGCCCGTGTCAGGGCTTTGGGAGCCCTGGCCCACGATGCTCCTGATGTGCTCCGCAGTCCTCATGGGCATGGTCACCAGGGCTTCAGCGGCCAGGGAGTGTAGCCTCAGAGATTCAGAGTGGGTCCTCCTGCGGGCTGTGGGAGCGTTCTCGTCACGTGGAGGGTCCGTGGTGGTCTGCTGCCTCTCACTGTTGCTCCAGCCAATCACCACCTCCTGCTGCCCGTCTTTGTCGACAAACATTGGCTGGTTCTCCACATGGCCCGCCTCCTCCGCAGCCAGCAAGCTCTTGTCTCTGCCCACCTCTGGGCTGGGGATGAGGGGGAGGGGCTGGGTGGCCACAGGTTCCTCTGCGCAGGGCAGTCGTTCCACTATGACGTTGACATGGTCGGCACTGTTGGGGCTGCAGCTGATGATCTTCTGGGCTGACGACAGGAGGCTGTCTGTTGTACTGGTAATATGACAACAGTCCTGCATAAGTTCCACCTCAGTCTCTGTGGTCACCTGTACCTCCAACATTGGCTCCTCAGTGACAGAGTCTTTAGAGGGATATGGCCCCTCCACCGGGCTCTCCTCTGTGATTGGTTCTGTCATGGCCTCACTCCCACATTCCGCGACAGGGGCACAGAGGTCGATCTGGAATGTGGACATCTTGTTGAGGTTCTGAGATTTCTCTGGGACCGGGGTGAGGACTACTATGGCTTCCTCTGCAGGAGGAACTACAGGAGGTGCTGGTGCCACTGCCTCGTCCTCAAAGATAGGGTAAGAGCAGTCCACCAGACCTGCGTGCTTCCATGCATGGGTCTTTAGCATTCGCTGCTGTCCACACACATAGCTGCAGATCAAGCAGCGGTACATCCCATACTCCTCATAGCTGTACCACTTCTTCTTTGCAGGGATCTCTTCAGCACAGTCCACGGAGGTTTTGAACACAGCCTCCTCCACACTACCCCCCATCCCTAACCCCTCATTTCCCTCGCTGGCCTGCTGGCTGGATGCAGGGTTCTTGTTAGAGTTGCTGCCGTCAAAGTGGAGCCTGACGTGGGCCTCTAGCTCCTCTTGGTGGCTGGAGGTGAAGCGACACTCAGAACACATGAGGATGAGGTCACTGTGCTGCTCATCGTGCTGCCGCAGGTGCTCCTTCAGCAGGCTCAAGGTCGGGGACAGGAACCGACACAGGCTGCACTGGTAACAGGTGATGGTCCTACTGCTGCCAGTGGGGGCACTGTTGTCTGGCTGGATCTCCTGCTCTTTCACCTCTTCCTCCAACTCCCGGGCTCTCTTGCAGGGGGAGGACCCACCATTGCCCTCCCTGATCTCTGGGACTCTGACGGAGGCACAGGACATGAGGGCTCTCTTCTTCCCAGCCAGGGTGAATCGACGCGGGCGCTTCTCCACAATCTTGCTGAGCTTCTCTATCACCTCGATGAGGGAGTCTGCAGCCTGTTTCTGCTGCTGCCTCTGGTCATCATCCCTAGGCTCCATCAGGGTACCTGGGGGCGTTTCCACCCTTTCAGGGATGAAGACAGTCTCCTGTTGGCCTCTAGAGTGGGGGACCAAGATGGCAACTCCACTGCTGTCCTCCATGCCTGTAGAAAGTAAAACAAGCCTGTTAAAACTACCACAATCAGCTTGGCATGCATAGCACAGAAATATGATCATGGCTCGTAAACTCTGTTAATGTGACTCTTGCAAATATCGTATTGATCTCTTTGCAAATGTGCTTCTTTCCATCTTAGTCACACACAAACAAATGTGTTTAGGCTTACACTGAGAAAGAAACCTGTTGTGTTTCTGTCTGGGGCAGTGTGCAAAACACAGCAGGGGTCACAGAGTACAGTACTGAACTTGGAAAGTCCCAATCATAGTTATTTAGTTTTACCATTCCTACATCCAAGTATTCTAGTTGACAGAAAACACTGTGGTAATTCAGTCTAGCGGATCAATGATAATTGAATAAGGATGCAGGATTATTTTCCAGTGTCACAGAGGAAGACATTCCTGTGGTTAAACACATAATGTCTGCAATTGGTACCACACTTTCCCCTTTGACCGCAATCCAGGTTCCCTTTTCTTTGGGTTCTGCTTTTAAGGAATAGCCTAGGCCTAAATATCCCTGAACTTTCTCGAGTACTGTAACGTTACTACCTAGTGCTCCTTCTGCAAAAGTGACAAAGACCTTGGGTAGGCAAATAGATGCTCGCTCAACCCACAAACTGCTGTATATTAAGGCAATGTTCAAATCAAAAACATTAAAATAAGATTTTTCCTAGGGTTTGGTAGCCAACTGGTTAGCAGACCACTTTGGCTTAATAACTAGCTAACTAGTTGAACAGGGACATCGATATGGGTGCATGACTAGGAGGACTGCCCTCTGACAGAACGGGCTAAAAATAACATTTCATTGACAGAGGCGTGGTGGGTTGACTCTGCCGCTGGCTAGCTCACGAAAGCAAAATAATGATCTGTAAAAGCTTATAGCTAGCTAATTTAGCTAGCAAAACGGCAGGTTACATAGCCACAATAATCGCACAGCTGTGTCGAGAACATGGAGTCCAACGTTAGAGACATGCATTATTTATCTGGAAAAAGGGGCAGGACATGCACTGTACATGACAACAAGCCAACCGCTTGAAGATAAGCTAAGCTAGCAGTAGCACACGAGTCTCTCACCCAACGCACTGTAAAAGATATCTAGCTATTTAATTTGCTTCTTGTTTAATAAATACCAAAGCAAAGGGTCATGCGACTTTTATGTGTCAGTTAGCTAAGTACTTACTGAACCGGCAAATCTGAATGATCTTTGGCCTCAAAACAAAATACAAAAGAAATGTGCTTTATCCTTTAGCAATAAAGGTGGCCTCTGTCTCTCACACTGTAAAATGGCGAGGATGGAACACTGATCACGTGACTCCAACCTAAATGGTCAGGTGACCAAGATGGAATCCGTCGTAATTTGAGACAGAATCAGAGACCCACAAAAAATCCACTGAACAGTTACTGACAGCATTGGTTTATGAGTATGTAACGTGGGTGAATTCACAAGTACTATGCCTTAGTATAATGCAATCAAGCCCAAAATGTAAACGCATATCAAACGGAGGTAAAGTGCAGGTGCAGCTCTGTCACTGAGAAGCTAATTTTCAATGTGCTTTGTAGTGCATAATGACCATAATTTATCTCCCAAATATATTTTAAATCTAAAACTTGCTCTTCTTCAATATTCACCGCTCATCCCACCAGTTTGTGTAAATCAAACACTGCCATCTAGTGCTTGTTAAATGACATTGAAAAGCTTGTTAAATTGCGTGCACCAGGACCGACTTTAGGAAATTATCGATATCAATAACTCAAATTTTGTATACTTTAAAAAATATATATAACAAATATACAATAATGACGTTCATGGGAGCGTGATTACATTTGCATGCTCCTGATAGGTTCTCTGCTCCCACTGACAGATAGACAGGAAGACACAGGTGAGCAACATGGCTGGCCCGCACTTCCTTATAAATCATGCATTACTTCATTGAGATTCAAGGCTCTTGAAGCTGATTGGTTTTCAGTCTTAATAATGCCAAATATGCTAATATTAATGGCATTCAACAATTATTGACATACAAAAATGTAATGATCAATATCAGTAATAGTTTTTTAATAGATTTTTTTTAAATGATCGATATCAATAACTTGAAATATTTGATACCAAACTATTTTTGATACAAAAAAATTAAGCATTGATAAATCTATTATCAAAATAAAAAAATGAAATTCAATTATTGAAACCAAAAATACAATTATTAATATAAAAATGATATTAATATAATGTTAAAATGGTTTTCCATACAAAGTTACCCTTACTCATAACTCCAATTCCGTTGCATTTCATTGAGCCATTATTGGATGTCCCCTTTAGCCGACCCTGCCCAAATACTCTGTCTGAACGCAAATAGCTACACTTAGCACGCGATAGAGTTTTTTTTTAATACAATGAAATACATTACCTAGTTTAAGAATGTTGCACCCGAACGTATTTTGCGAAACACGTGACCCAGCCGGAAATGTGGAATGGAATGGTCCAATGGAATGTAAGGAAAGGTGAGAGGTAGTCATTAAACGCCGCGATGCCTTCAATTTTGTAGGCAACGCTACGTACATTTAAAAAAAAACTAAACGTCCCTTGTCTGTCACAAATGTTGAATACAGTTATATTTGAACTTATTCTGCCGATTTTTCGTGGTCCTTCAGCTGGTTGAAATATTTTGACAAAAATATCCACAGGAAAGTATTATTAAAACGACTTCAAAATGCAGGTCTGTGTGTGGCAATCGAGATGTGTTTGCTCATGACTGCGATGCAGGCATACTAACAGGTTTTTACATGGTTTTGTGCATGTGCCAGGTGATAGAAATGTCAACTTCGAGCAGCTAAAGAACCAACCGACCGGTAGAGTAAGTTCAAATATAATGTTCCTTAAACATTCTGGCTTGTAAGGAAAATGTTCACGATTTTGCAGTGCTTTGTTTCAGACTATACCAAGAATCGGTATCAAAGTCAGATTTATTAGGCAAGGTGAGAGGGTGTCATAGCCGAGGTGGTGTGTGAAAATAGCCAGGTGCAACTTTGGTAAACTGTGCTCAGTAAGTGTATATTTTGTATTTGAAAGATTCTTTGTCGCATTTATGAAAGTTAAGTTCAAAATGTTTCCAAAACTGTATTGCTAATGAGGATTAAAGTTTCAAAATGTTAAAACAAGGCGTCGATTGCAGTTAATTGATCCAGCTGTGGTCCTCATGTGCAATTGAGAACTCAACGGCTGGGTTTACCCCCCTTGGGTTCTTGAGAGCTAGCTACACATGTACACCACTGTCACATATTTGCACATGAAAAATAGGCCTATCCCATATCAATGTGATACCAGAACATGTTACATGATAAACATTGTTATTCCATTTCAAACATCAGCTGGCCTGTCTCTTTGACAAACATCTTGATTTTCAAATTAGGAAATAAGAGGGACACATTAAATGTATTTGTTATTAACCGCAATACTATCAATAAAGAAAGCCGCTGTGGAGAAGGACTGTGGACACCTGAAGTTACTGGTCAAGGGCTGGATCCCCATGCTGTTGGGTGAGTTTTTGAATAGCATAGTGGAACCACTGCAGCAGCGAGACATCCATAGGGTGAATGAACATAGTCTGTCACATGGGTCTGTGTACCCTGATGTGTTGTCGAGACGTGACCATGCTATCCAATCCCTGGACAGCAGGGCCACGCATTTATTACATAGACAAAAACCTAAACGTCCTTTGTCTGTCAGGAATATTGAATACAATTATATTTGAACTTATTCTACCAATTGTCTGTGGGGTGGTTCTTATATAGGGTGGAATTTGAGACAAAATATCCAAAGGAATGTATTATTAAACATACTTTTTTTTGTCTCATATGAGAACCAACCCCATGGACAATTGGTAGTTCAAATAAAATTGTATTCAACATTCGTGACAAACAAGGGATGTTTAGGTTTTCATCTATGTAATAAATCAGGGTTGGGGTCAATTCCATTACATTTCCAGTCAATTCATAAAGTAAACCTAATTCAATTCCAAATGTTCTTCATTGAAAAGCATTGAAGAGAATTGGAATTTCTGTGTACTTCCTGATTTGACTGGAATTGAAATGGTATTGACCCCAACCCTGGTAATAATGCGTGGCCCTGCAGTCCAGGGATTGGATAGCATGGTCACGTCGGGACTACCCGATGTGATATTCATTCAGTGTGTGTCTATTTCCCTTGAGCTTCAGGTAAAATATGGATTAAATCATCTGAGAGTGTGTGGGGTTTTGCATGCTGCAGACGACGGCCTAGTCTCAGGGTCCAGCCAATCCAGTGATGTAGTGTCTCGGTGTGTACTGGGCTGAGCATAGTGCTGGTGGTCACTAGAGAGAGACATTCATACAGGGCTGAGGAGAGGGGACGTGAGTTGGTCCAGTAATGCCATGGCTGGATTTATTGTTTTAATTACATTTCCAGTCTTTTATCATACACTGTTTATGGTGGTGATTTGTCCACTGTATGACTTTGTTTGTAGAGCCAAAATTGTATTATTTGAGGGCTTCCTTGATTTAGTGTGGCGGTGAGTTGCTACAGTATGTTTACTGTCGTCTAAACCTATGACTATGTCAAGATTTATCTCCAGCAGGTCAGACCTAACCAATACCCACCGAGATTTACTGTCCACGCATGTTGTTTACCTACATTTAGCTGCTGATTGGTTGTTTTTCGGTAGCGTACACACACAGACATCTGTGCTCTACCACCATAACAACCCCCCTCCATCCACACAACAATTGTGTGTGTGAGTTCAGAGATACACAGTCCATCTGACCCCCTTTATATTAAACAAATAAAGGTATGCCATGAGCTGCTTATTATTAATATCAATCTGACAGTGTAGGGGGGTGCCATTAGAGGTCAGGTTCCGTCCCATGCTGCAGTGGAACAGACTAATGTACGCCTCAGAGGAGGCTGGTGGGAGGAGCTATAGGAGTACGGGCTCACTGTAATGGAACAAATGGAACGGATTCAAACATGCGGTTTCCATATGCTTGATGCGTCTGATACCGTTCCATTTTATTCTATGCCAGTCCTCCCATAGCTCCTCCCACCAGCCTCCTCTGGTACACATTTTCCCCCGCAGCTGTACTTGGTCAAGTTGCATATACATCTTCTTCCACATGATTTTATTAACTCTCATATCTACACCTCCTATTACCACAGCTGCCTCTCATTCAAAGGCACACAGGCTGCTCTCTAATTTGAAGTGACAAGCCATATACTTTCGCTCACACATTACGCGCTAGCCTCGGGCAAGGGAGCCTGCTCCTTTGAAAATGTTGGAATCAGGTTATTTCTATGGAAGTATTAAAGTAATACCTCAGTTTAAGCTATTATTTCAGTTTTTTTTTTTACCTGGAGGGCTCGGGGAGTGGTAGAAATGGGGAGAGGGAAAAACAGAGAAAGAGATGTACAGCATTGCGATACATTTTGACAACACCTTTGAGTCAATATGTGTGAAGCTTATTGAGTGCAGACAAAGACAAAAAGCTCATATTTGATGGTTGTGTGTGTTTTCTATGTAAATGCTTGTTTGTGTGGGGTTGCTTGTCTATATTTTAACGTTGTGCGTGTAGACGCGCACACCTGTGTGTTTCTGTGTGTCCGAGTGTGTGTGATCGTTGTCAGTGTGTATTTCTGAGAGTGAAGAGGAGAAGCCCCAGAGGACTGTGTGATCCAAACCCTGTCTGATGATGCCACAACGTGCCAGAGCAGCTCTGTCACACCACCGCTGACATTAACATCATATCACTCAAACCACATTCCACATTACTTCTGAAATTCCTATTCCTATTACCAAGACTCATGCATCATCACCATCATCATCGCACCACACAAATCAATACTGACATCACTTTTTAACTGAGCTGTTGTTCCTCTCTCCCCATCTGTCAATCCTCCATCAGTCAGCACATGCATTCGTCTTTGATGTAGCCAAACTGCTGTTTCCACTCTGACCAGTGAGCGGTGCTAGAAGCCTTGCACCACTGGAACTCTGGCTAGCGTCAGGACATTGTGACCTTTGACATGCATTCATTTATCACCTCTGTCTACGGAGCACCATTTGAGTGCACGGCCATGGGCGGCCGTACATTATTTGGCTGTGTTCTCACTTCCCACATATATATGTGAGGCACGGGAGGACAACAAGGGGGGGGAAAGAGGCTATATTGTTTTGTGGCAAATTGATGTGATCCATCTGACCATGTGACTCCTGCAACACACTCCCTAAGTGACCACCGAAGGGCTAGAATTGCATTGTGGGTCTTTAGGCAATAAGGGACGATCTATGTCCTCCATTTTGCTGGGGGGAACAAACAAAACGTCAGCCCGTGTTCATATATTTCACACTCCTTTTCCCTAAAATATATCCTCACCGTAGAAACATTTCTGTGGCTCGCACACGGCTGCTTTTGGAATCATTTTCTAGAGAGCCTTTGGCTTATTTGTGGTCTCTGATCCGATTTCCCACCTCTCCGCTGTGATTTCTCATTCCATGGTTGCCTTAACGAATCTCTCAGCACTGTTTCACTTGGAGGAAATACCACTGCAGAACACTTTCACTGCAAAATGAGTACGTACAGGAATATGAACAGCAACTTACAGCTTGCATAATTTGTAATTGCTACATTGTACCGCACCATGATTGTATGCAAAAAAAATCCATAAAAAACACAGTTTCATACAGCGATGTTCGATTTGGACATTATATACCCCATCCATGACAATGGACACAATCTGGGTACAATTCTTAACTAAGTTGGGATAAGAATTGTGGCGGCAGGTTGCGTGGTGATTAGAGCGTTGGGCCAGTAATCAAAAAGTTGCTAGATTGAATCCCCGAGCTGACAAGGTAAAAATCCCCTGAAAAAGACAGTTAACCCACTGTTCCTAGGCCGTCATTGTAAATAAGAATTTGTTCTTAACTGACTTGCCAAGTTAAATAAAGGTAAAAAACAAACAAAAAATTTGCTGGCATGTTGGTTACCATTTCACATAGGAAGCCATGGAGCCCCATGATTGCCAAAATAGCTGAAGCTCCACTTTTATTGTGTTATGCTAATGGTACATTACATTACAGAGGTCCTCATTGGAGATGGTTATAAGTGCTTTATCTCAGAGCAGTTAAAGGGTCCTCTTCATTCCCCAGTCTGCCACTATTTGTAATGGAGACACATTTAGAATGAGAGAAGAGGAGTGCCTGGCCATGAAGGAGACAGGGACAATAATGCTGGCATGAGGATCACTGTGTGTGTGTGTGTGGTGTGTGTGTGTGTCATTTGTTTGAATGAATAGGTATTATCATCTCATGTCTGTCCATGACTGGATATACAGTGTTTTATCTCAAGATTAAAATGTTCGACCTTCCAAAGATACTAGGAATATTTAACTGCAGATATGCTCTCATGCACACACAGAACCCACCAAAAAGGTTTGTTATATTCTACTATTTTAAACAATTTAATGTTTTGTGCATGTTTAGTAATATGGCAATATTCACATACCATGCATTTCATGTACCTCCTATCTACCTCCCCCTGATTCATAGCTGAAGTTTTTAAACAAAAAGCCGCAAATTGCAGTAACATTACCCTTCGATTGCTCACCGTGGAACAATTTTCCTTTAGCCAGTGAAATTAATTACTTATTGATCTATGACTAGTTGAATAAAATTAAGTGAATGAATGAATAAGTGAATAAATGGCAGGATTTGTGCCTCAGGTAGTTATCCACTTTTGTGGACGTCATGCTTTGCAGCTTCCATTTTTCATATGTCATTGATTACTATGGAAAGAGTGGCTATGGCTAATGTTTAACTTATCGGTTTAATAGGTTTGAATTAAACTGATTAGTAGCAAATTACAGACAGTTGCCAACAGGTGAGACATTTCCCTGTAATATGAGGGGAATTGTTCAGAAACACTGATTGTTTTCATGTATTAAGCATTTTGCTTTCAGAACTCCTTTAGGAACTACCCATGCACTATGTCCAGGCCTGTGGACTCTACCTATCCCGTAAGCAAATACAGTACCTCTAAAGCAACACTAGGCTATTCTCTCTCCCTGCTGCTGCCTAGCAGTATTTTGGATACTTACAAAAGAAACTAAACACCCCCAACAAAAAGAGAAAAGAGAGGAAGCCAATGTAAAGATTATGGTGCAGCGAATAGATTAGTTTTGCTTGACCAACTAAGTGGTGTGTGGCTGTGGAAAGTTGTGTGCTAATTGAAAATTTTCTAAGGATCTTCTTAAACAGATGTTATTAGCACTCGGGAAAGGATCGGCCAGCTAATAAACATTTATTTATAGCAAATTATTGCCTAATGTATCAAATTAACAACATGCAGCAACCAAGATTTATACATGATGTTAGAAACCTGTATTACATTTACTTAAGCTATTCAGCCAAGCACATTTTCAGATAAAACATCTTTTTTTTATAGATTGCGGTTTATGATAGAATATGTAAGATTAACCGCTCTCTGTGTGTTTTTGTTTGACTGATTTACAGTTGCTATAAAGTTTGTTTATTAGACTGGCGCAAATAATTAAATGGTGGAGTTTTAAGTGCCGTATTCACCTAATGTAAGGAACTAACGTGTGTAAATACCAGCCCGTAAAACTGGAATTATCTCTGAAGTCAAGGAGTCAAAATATTTACCTCTATAAATCTGCCTTTAACATCTCACTGATTATGGTCAGCAGACACCCTGACGACGCGCCTTTATTTTGTGCTCAACAGCAGGAGATAAATGCTCTTTTTTCAATGGCTGTTTTTCATTGCTGCTAATTTCCTTTGCCCTTTAAAATGAAGGGATTGGGACACAGAGGAGAACTCTGGAGGTTAAACTGCATCACCCAGCACCGTTATCACCAGTCTGAATGTACTGGGCCTAACACTCAACTACCCAATTAGGTCAGGAAAAGGGATTGAACGTCAGATTGATTTCTAGAATTTTAGGAATAATCTCACATTCCTTTGTGTGAGATAATTGGACACTTTCACGTCTGTTTTGCCTACAAGGACATTTGTTTGACCTGCCTCCATGAAAACGATGTGCCAAAACTGTTGTGATCTCACATAAGCGCTGTTTCATTGATTATTAGTATGGAGTGTTTCCTGGTATGTATTACAACGATAAGAACATGGAACAGCTGAGGATGGTAAGTCCTCCCTATCTGGTAACATCCACCCTATTTCAGTATGTCACTGTATTAGGAAAATGTATATTTTTTGGGTTGGTCATTTAAAATAAAACCGAACAATTCCTGAGGTTTGTTTGTGTGTGTACATCCATACTGTGCACCTCTTTCCCCACTCTTCACTACAGACAACAGCTCCAGAGGAAGATAAATGTCTTCCCTCTGAGAAATCCAATAGAAATTCAGATGCATTTAACAAGTAGAGAATCCAAACTTTCCCCTTGTAGTTTGTGTCTGAACAGGAGGACAGGCCTAGGGAGAGAGGGAGACAACGAGCTTTGTTCTGCGACAAACAGTCTGTTCGCTACACACAATCTGTGTTCTGGGAAGGTAGTGAAAATACTGTATACTGTATGAGAAACAATAATTGTGTTATTTCCTGGCTCATCCCAACATGGTGTTAATCTCATGTACTGAAATATGTAGTCTGTTGACTCCTGCACGTGTGAGTAGAGGTTCGAACACACTATTTAGCCAGACAATGATAACATGGGGCTGCAAGTAGCCTAGTGGTTAGAGCGTTGGACTAGTAACCTAAAGGTTACAAGATCGAATCCCTGAGCCGACAAGGTAAAAATCAGTCGTTCTGCCCCTGAACAAGGCAGTTAACCCACTGTTCCTAGGCCGTCATTGAAAATAAGAACTTGTTCTTAACTGACTTGCCTAGTAAAATAAATAAATGTAGTGTGACACACTACGACAGATTCACTTTTGGTGGTAATATCAAAAGCCATACGCAGTCGTGTGTGTATATGTGCATTTAGCGTTTTGTGTGTGTGTGTGTATAAGCCCAGTCAAACAACAAAACACCTGAGCTATGGTATAATAGGATAATTAATTCAGTGCAGAGACTAGCCAACACATGGAGCGATGGGGGTGTTAGTGTGTATATGGGGGTGGGTGGGGGTTAATACAACATGATAAATATTTGATTTCTGTTGGGGCTTGTCCCATCATTCCAAATGGGAAATGGCTGTAATGCGATTGGGAACAGATTTTCCTCTGGTAGGCCTGGGCTGTATGCACTAGAGACAAGGCCCAGCGACCGACAAGCATGCGCGGCTTGGGGAAATGAGAGTCAAAATACCCTTACAAATCACAGCAGGGCACCATGTTCCAGCACTGGCTCCATCACAAATCTGAAAGGACCCGGGAAAGCCATGATAACGCCGATGGCAGCTTTGTTTTTTTAAAACACTGAACACAGTAGCCTACTGTCTACTTTTCTTAGTGTTTGTATGAGTACCAATATATACATTTTATTCTGTAATACTTTAAGACTCCGAGACAGAAAACATTTTGAATCTTGCATTCACTATTTGAAACATTAGGCCTAATCTTTGCATATCATTTTGATTTTATAGATGGGGGTCATCGAATGTTCACTAGTAGTTCAACATGTGTCCCAGTCCAGTGGTGACACTTTGCCACAGGCACCACAGCTCTGCTCTCTTTTAACAGGCGTTGCTCTTTTCCGGTCAAGAGGCACAGCAGTTTGCCTGTCTCAGGGCTTGCAGAAACAGATGTTTACTCTGAAAAAAAATCTAACCTAATACTGCAGGGAGCTGCACTGAGATATATTTATAGACAAGTGTGCCACACAATCAAGAAGCATTTGTCCTCAAGTGCGGGGGAAATATGGTTTCAGCAGTATTCGGTGGCACCGAGTGAAAGTAATGATTGATTATATCCAGAGAGAACACTTTGTACTAATTTCATCATTGCTGAAAAATGACAGGGGCACTTCTGTAACAAATACACACTCAGTGTTGTTCCCCCCCCAATTTGTCTTCACTTTTTTTGGGGTGAAATTGTCAGAGAAAATTAATGCAATTAACTTGGCCCAGGGCAAAAAGCAGAGTTTCAAGTTTGTCATGCTGCAATGCTGTTATCTGCCGATGAAGAAAAAACAATCCTGTTTCCACTATCATTTTTTTTTTCTTCTCTTCACACAACAAATTTCTCTGCTGTGGATGTCTCGAGGAGGCAGTAATGTCATTGTATCCGTTCCCATTTGAGCTGGAAAGGAGATGGCCGCGTACGTCAGCCTCCTGAAACCACTGTTAATGTGTCTTAATGACTAAGGAAGACTGCCGCTCACGTTCCACATGAATATTGCCGTACAGCGCATACTTCGCTTTGCGTCTCCTCTTTGAAATAAACAAACCCGAGTGCACGCACGCACCTCATCTAACGAGAGAGCCTCATCTGCAAACACACACTTCACACACAGCCCTTCTCATTCACCGTGTAGCCCACACCCTGGTCTGCTCAATAACAGCCAGCTGTGTGTCGGCATGCAGCCAGTGCCACGCCCCTCCAACAACACCTTGTGCAAAGAGTTAATACACTTTCTATCTAGAGCACTGTTTTCTCTCTTCGATTTCAGGTCAAATATTCAGAGACAGAACATCAACGATCTGAAATCAGGTTGTGCATAACGGTCTTGAGCTAATGAAGAAAGGTCATTTGGAATTGTATAGCATGTAAACCATTTAGACATTGGAGGGTCAACTTATTTACATTTTCTTTGATATGTGTTCCTACTTAAACGACCGTATGTCTTGTAATTTATGTTGTTGTACTTGTAGTCTTTTATAAATGGGTGCTGTGGACAAGTGGACAGGGACAGACGTTAGTGTGGTTTTATGGGGACCTGAAAGAGTGATGTTGCTCTCAGTGTTCAGAATGCACTAAGACATGGCGGCGTGACCCCACTGCCTGTGTTTATGACTGGCAAACACAACCCTAAAGAGTCCATTAGTCTGGATAAAGTCCCCTCCAGCCGCTCTGCTTTTAACTCATAGAATTAGATAGAGGGACACAATGAAGGGGACCACAGCAGTGACCTGACCTTAATCTGACTACTTTATGAACTTGTGACCTTGAGCTCTGGGAGTAAAGCCACTAGTACCTCTGATCGCTGCCTGGCCTGGTGGGGATACAGTTGTGTGTATTTGAGGGTTGAATGAAGGAAGCCCCTCATGGGCTCTAAAGTAGCTGTATGCCTAGATAAGGTTCAAAGGTTCAATAAAACAATATAAAAAATGTCATTACACTGTAAGACGTACAATATGTAGGCCACAGCCTAACCACGGGCCTTGATTTTGATTAGCGTTTAATTCATGCCAAAACTATTTTCCTCTTAAGTATCACTGCAGGACCAAAGGTCTGTGGTCATCACTGGATAGACATAGGCTGAGCTGAAGAAGAAGAAGAAGACGAAGTCAGCGGTGGGAATACTGAGGTTGGCTAGTGTGACGGCAACTCAGGAGTAAGGTGGGGGGATTGTGTGTTTCATCCAGACATGGCTACTGATGTCAGTGATTTAAGGAATCCAATAATGGTGTGAGAGAGTGTGCGTGTTTTTTTTGTTTGTTGTTGTCCAGCGTTGGAGTGTAGAGAAATGAAATATATATTTCATATCTCATATCACCACGCAGCACACATATCAGGAACTATAGGTGGGGGTCAAGGTCACAGCTTTATGTTTCAAGGCGAGTGACAAGTTTGAAAGAATGATACAATTATATATTACAGCGGAATATGATTGTGTGTCGCAGGCTCAGAACTCAGGAAGCATTGAGAGCCGCGTATGGCGAGGAAGCTGTGTGAAATATATGTGTGGGTGTGAACAGAGAAAGAAAGACAAAAGGGTGCAGCTCTGAATGTCATCCAGAAAATAATATAAATTAATTGGCTGGAGCAAATCAGTCTGGAAAATCTGCACTGTCTGTAATTAGGTTTGGGATTATTATTGCTGACTTGAACAAAAAAAAAAAACGTATTTATTTATTTATTTCAATCTTTTATCTTTTCTAGTAATGTTTAATTTGTCATGAGAAAGGTGGTCTTTCTAAAGGGCGACTAAAGCTCACATTTAATTGGGGTGAACGGATAGGTGGCTGAGCATTATGGGAACTTCAATGAGAATACATTTGCTGTCGTTCATTTTAGGTCTGTCATAAAATTGGACAACATTCACCCACACACAGAACAGACTGGTCCGTTTAGTATGTCAGAGGTGTGTGTCTGTGTGTGTGTGTGCGTCTGTGTGTGTGTTTTATTTTGTGCATAATAAACATTTGTACATGTACATCTGAGGGTGTGCGTGGGTGATAGAAATAAGAGAGCGGGCCCTTACCTGCCTCGGGCTACAGATCTAAGGATGTGACACGAGGGTGTGCTCACCCCTAGCCGTGCAGCAGCAAAGTGGCGTGTGTGTCAGCTTTACTGACACATATGCTGATGTGACTGGCATGATCCTTGCAGTTAATGCTCCCCCTCCCCAACCCCATCGCTCTCCCTCGTGGGCCGCTCGTGTATCAGGGCCAACAGGATAATTAGAGCAGGTCCAGAGTGGAGGATTGGCGAGGTGATGATGGGATGTGTGACGGACCTCAATGGCGTTATTATGGCACATAACATCAGTATCTGCATCCTTTGCTCTCCTATGCTGAGAGGTGTCCGTTTCTGAAACACTGTCACGTTTGACCATTCTGTAACGAAACTTGAAAATAATTGACACCTATTTTGTACGGATAAGCGTAACTTCTTAATTTAAGCAGTGGATTTGCACGATCCATGACTTTGGGAACAGACGGACCAGTGATTCGAAAGGGGGTTGAATTGCAGTTTTAGCTCGTAGTGGCACTGCCTCAATGTTCCCACAGATGGTGCTGTTAACCACAACTGAAGCAGCTCACCCTTGTCAGAACATGCTCCTCATTCTAGATGGTTGAATCCATTCTCTATTTAGATTCGTTCTTATAGGGAACCTAGTTTATGCCGGATACTGGCATACAAATGGTCTCAAAACCGATGTTTCTTTACTCGTTTAAAAAGCATAAAAAACGGCCCCACAAAGCATGACAAATCTAATTCAGGAATCTCCTCAGGCTTCGTTTGCTCGTGACCCTTTTGAACTGAGAATCCGGATCGACATGTCCTCGCTGTACAAGTGGCATAAATAAAGCAGGCACAATGCATGTTTTTGTTTCTCATTTATCAAGCCCAGTGCTCGTCTGCCCGCAGACAGAAACAAAGCTACTATATTCTACCCTCCTCTGTTCCACTGATCAAACTAGAAGCGGAAAAAACATGTATTATTACTCTTTCTCAAATGAAAGCACAGTCAAACACTCTATTACATTTGTTACTCTATTTGACGTGATACCTGTTGGCGTCCACAACGTTTCCGCATGATAGATTTTGAGATTGGTTAAAAATCACCCGGGAAGCTTCTACCCCAAAAGGAGGAGAACTCTGTTCTTCACTTGTTGAGCCTTGTGTGTTTCTCTCTCTCTCTCTCTCTCTCTCTCTCTCTCTCTCTCTCTCTCTCTCTCTCTCTCTCTCTCACTCTCTCTACCCTGTGAAACAGTGTTAGTTGAGCCTAATTTGGCTACCTTGCTCCAGTGTAAACAGTGGCGGAGTTGGCAGGCAGGTGACACTTAAGGGACTTTAATCAGTGATCACATGGTAAGGGAGGCCTTCAATGTGCAATGCAGGAAAAAAATTGTCTTCTGGGAGAGAAGAAAAGGGAATAAAAGAACCTTCAGATGTGGTACTTGAAAGCAATGATAAACATTTGACATCCTGCATCTGGGCTGTCAATAATAAAAGGTTTTCCCTTGATGTTGAGATGCGGATAATAAATGGTTAAAGTCGTGTCGCTTGCTCTATCCCAGTGCAGGTCTCTCCTTGTCAATCATCCGTTACCCTTAACCCTGTAGCTTCCCATCTAATGGCACTTTGTTGTGGCAGCTGCTCATAAACTGAGGAACTCCAACAAAAATAAGTCACTGTCTCCATAATAGAGAAAAGCATTTTTATTTTTATAGAGTGAGAAACAGTATCATGCTCTTTGCAACCCCTATTTCCCACGAAATGCATGGGTCCTTTACTAAGGCTATATCATCAGGAATGATCAGTGATGGGTCCTTGTTTCTTTTCCTCGCCTGTTTTACAATGCTCTCAGTGATATAGACACATTGATTGCAACTCCTCTAAACAATCACAGATGGGACATGGGAATGACCATAATCACAAACAACAAGCAGTGAAGAACCAGGTCCAAATTCTATAATTACAAGGTCAGAAATAACCACAAAGGTTGATGGAACGTTAACAGTATTCATACACAGCATTCCTTTCTATCTCGTCTGTAACTTGCCACCAAACAAGAAGTGCATTTTAATGCACTGAGTTGAGCACTGTAACCATTACCTTAGGCTGGCGTGTGGATAAGAGGCGTTTGCATATTCATAAGAGCACAGAGAGGACAGATAAGCTGTGCCGATCCCCTCACATTAATTGAGAGTGATGGAGAGGGAGTGAGGGATGGAGGGAGGAAGAGAGGAAACGATAACCCGAGCTTGCCTTTATGCATTAATTGGGAGAATTAGAGAGAGGGATGGATAGAAGAAGGCCCTGAAGCAGCATGCCACAGAAATGTCACACATGCCAATAAATAATTTGGACTTTGATTGACTGAACCGCATCCTGGGTAGCTCAAGAAGTTTGGAGAAGAACTCTGAACAACTTTGAACTTTTCTCCCCCACTAACAATCAGCAGTGGTGTAAAGTACTTAAGTAAAAATACTTTAAAGTACTACTTAAGTAGTTTTTTGGGGTATCTGTACTTTACTTTACTATTTATATTTTTGACAACTTTTTTACTTTTATTTCACTACATACCTAAAGAAAATTCTGTACTTTTTGCTCCATACCTTTCCTTGACACCCAGAAGTACTCGTTACATTTTGAATGCTTAGCCGGACAGGAAAATGGTCCCATTCACGTACTTATCAAGATAACATCTCCTTGGTCATTCCTACTGCCTCTGATCAGGCGGACTCACTAAACATACATGCTTCGTTTGTAAATGATGTCTGAGTGTTGAAGTGTGCCCCTGGCTATCTGTAAATAAAAAAAAACAAGAAGATGGTGCCGTCTGCCTTGCTTAACATTAGATATTTGAAATGATTTATACTTTTACTTGTGATACTTAAGTCTATTTTAGCAATTACATTTACTTGTGATACTTAAGTATATTTAAAACCAAATACTTTTAGACTTTTACTCAGGTAGTATTTTACTGGGTGAATTTCACTTTTACTTGAGTCATTTTCTATCAAGGTATCTTTACTTTTACTCAAGTATGACAATTGGGCACTTTTCCCACCACTGACAATCAGTTAGTTGTTAGAGTAAATATTGTTAAGACACTGTAAGCTATTCCTGTGCAAGCAGCATCATAAAAAAAAAACGGTCAGGATTTCAATCTTGACATATTGTGGGACTTATATTTTGTTTTGATGGAGATTTGACGGATCAGTCCAATTCAGATTTTTCCAGGATAGTTAGCGATTGTTTTTTATCAGCAAACAAGAAAGAAATGTCTTCTCTCTTTTTAAGCGGGCAACTCGGAATGTGAAGTTATTTCTCCAGTCATTCATCTCCTTCTATCCTCTATAGATACAAACTAACTAAAAGACTATCTCTCTACCACACACACACACACACACACACACCACACACACACACACACACACACACACACACACACACACACACACACACACACACACACACACACACACACACACACACACACACACACACACACACACACACACACACACACACACAGGGGAGGGGGGGGATGGGGTGTTCAGTGTATAACATGATGGTGGACATTGCCCAGCCAGGGCCCTGGTCCTAGGCCTCCATATTGACATCCAATTTGTTTCTCCATTTTTGGTTTCTCTCTCTCTCTATCTGCTCCTGATCAGTGAAGATTGATGTCTCTGTTTTTGTCCCTGGCTCCGGCTTTATCACGGCCTTATGAGCTGACTGCACAAGCGATAGTAGACGCCTTTTGGAGTTATGTCCCCAGGCGCCTGACACGGGAGAGGTGATGGGATTTCACAAGCCCTCAGATTATATACCATAATATATGAAGGAATTAACATGGGAACATAATTCAATTGGTTATATTGTATGTTTGGAGTAGGTTTTAGGTGGTAATGACCTGATGGGGATGGTAGCTAATAGAGAGAGCTATGTCTTTTTGACCTGCTTTACTGTAGGTAGCTGTGGTCTCCATTGGAGTGCCAATATTCCATGTCTGCCTGGCCCAGAATACTCTCTGTTGTTTTCCTTCTTTGAGAGAGAGAGAGAGATGTGCCTATGCACGAGAGTTTGTGGATGCGCAGAATATCCTTTTTCAAGTGTGCGTGTGTGCGTGTGTGTGTGTGTGTGTGTGTATCTGCGAGATGCCATTGTTTAGCCCCTGGAGGTTTCATTAAGGCCTTGTGTCCAGAGGTAAAAAGTCATTCATCTCTCCTGTTGTGATGTGGCAGCCTTGCCTTCGCTTTGTCCCTGCACTCTCTTTCTCTTACTTTTCCCCCCTCTCTCCATCTCTCTCTTCTTCTCTCTCCCTCTCCCGGCCGCCACTCTGAGGGGGAATAAAAGCAGGGATCAGACAGGCCATTCTGGCCCGTTTGATGTGCTCCAGACTGGCTTGTCTAATGAAGCCAACGTCTTCCGTGAGATCAGCTTCCATGTTCCGCACGCTCATTAATTAGAGCTGTCAAAAGTTTCTCTTTTTTTTTTGTTCCTTCAAGCGCTTGAATGGGGTACCGTTAATTAAAAATATATCAGATCAGGACCCATGAGTGCTAATCGTGATACATTAACCCTTGGTTTCTGACAGCGGGGATGAATCCCCCCGTCCACAGCAATACGAGCCCTTTTGTCCAAAAGTTAACATCGTCTTGAAGTTCTAAGGCTGCGAATAGCCTTTTGATTTAATTGCGTCTTAGTATTACACATTTTCTGAAAAGACTGTGGTTTTGACAAGAACTTCAAATATTTCAGTGTTTTAAGTGCTGGATTTCTAGTGACAGACCAAAAGCTTTGAATGAAAGCAGAGACAGCTTCTAGAGAATTCAGTTAATAAACCTTTCCACTTGCATATCATGGAGTATGTGTGCATATCATAGCAGTGGGAATGTCCTGCGCGGCAAGATACTGTACATGAAACCAAATATTTCACATTATGAAAGAAGGAACAAGAGGGGAGAAGACAAAAAAAAGATGAGAATATATTTTTCGATGAATATCCCTGTCCAATGGATAGACTAAGTACAAACCGTGAAGCTGACAAGATGGATCGATAGTGTTGATGATATTGATGTTAAATGATTTACACGAGAAGAGGTGAGGACAGAATTTTGTATTGTGGAGGAAATGTGGAGTAAAGAGAGAGAAGCCCATGGCCTCTTGTTTCTGTGTGTGTGTGTGTGTGTGTGTGTGTGTGTGTGTGCACGGCCCATCGACGCTCGTCACTGTTGATATTGATGAATGGTTCTAAATCTGCCCCTCCACCCCTCCCTCTCTTTCCCTCTCTCTCCTCCCGCTCCGCCGTGTGTCCTGTCGTGGCTGTTGTGAGATCATTTGAATAATTTGGAGTTAATCATTTGTGCGGCAGGGCCGTTGATGGCGGGGTGAGGGGCTGGCGGGGTGAGGGCAGGGCCGGCTTGTTCCACAGCCTTCTCTGGCGTATCGTAGGAGGCAGGAGACAAATGGGGCCAAGCGGCCAGGATCCTCACACAGGCCTCCGATGCAGAACTCTAATTAATTTTGTGCAGTGTTTCACAATTGATTGTGGTCATTTCTATTATAAATTTTTCATCCGTTTCAAGGGCTAACCCTTCATCCTCCTCCCTCCTTTCCCTCTAGTCTGCACTCCCTTTGGATGTGTGTGTGTGTGTGTGCGCGCGCGTGCGTGTGTTGTGTAACGCATCCCAGTGTGTTTTTGTCCATGTGTAATCCATGTTAGCGAACATGGTATGATGTTGTGGAACAACAATGCAACAACAGAGCTCCCCTCTATATATGATGTAACATATATGTTATATGTAAACCACCATGTACATTAGAACAAAATAATATAACAAAATAAAAAGACACAACCTGCTTTAGAGTGCACATGCTGAGCCCACTATGACTATGTACCTGCTTAAGGCTTGTGTCACTTTAAGAAAACCTGTCACCCTCAGAATGAATAAAATTAATGAATTTGATTATGGCTTTGTCTAATAGCTTGTGTATCACAATTTCCTTTTTTTTTAATCATTACTGTAAAGCCCCACAGCCCAGGGGCAGTGTTTTAATTTTTCTGTGTTACTAACAAAAGAGAAAAAAATAATTGTTTTGCCAAGATTTAATAACAAGCAATAAAAAGCAACCAACCAGACTTTACCTCCACATTCAATCTCATCTCGGTGCTATTATTAGCCATTTTTGTCTTTTCTTTTAGATTACCAGTGAAGATATTGAACATTTTAGAGATAAATATTTCAGTTTGCTTATGAAATGGGCTAACGCTGTCACATGAATATGAAAGGATATTTCCTTCATGCTTCATTATGGTTTCTCGCTTTTGTATGACAGCCAGGCGATCTAATATTTACAGGCTTTTTTTCACAAGACATTTAGCGGCTACATCTTTTCTGAAGGGCACCTGCTTTTTAAAATGCATTGTCCCGTTTTTAACTCGTATACCTGTCGCTGCTCCGCACAATCACAGCCCAGCCTAGTACCGTGCCGCCCACGTTATAGGAAGTGACATCCGTATTGGAACACACTGCAAATGCACACACTCCTGTCCTCTCTCGCTCTCTCGCTTTCACTCTCTCTCTGTCTGTCTGCTTTTTGTTGATATTGAAAGGTTTGCCATGGAGGTGAGTGCTGAAGACTCCATGTTTCTTCTGTATTGACTCTGAGTAGCCTGACAAAGAAGCTATGCCAGGTGATTCTAAACCCATTGATTCTCATCTGTGCTTGTGAACCAGACTGCAGGAATGGCATTGTTTGGCGGAGCCCGTACAATACAGTCCCTGATGCCAAAAGCAGATCATTACAGGCAGAATACTGAGACTTGGATGGGATTAAGGTTAAGGAGAAAAGGAGGGCAATTCTTCTGATTGTATGTACTGTACATTATAATACTCTGTGCCAGAGTCTTGGTGCTGCCCTGTGGTTTCGAGGGCCAGTGTAGAGTAAAGTACAGTAAGTGTGTTCTCTCTTTGGGATGCCATGCAGACTCAGAGCATCCTGGTGAAGGCAGGCCAGGCACAGATGAATTCACTTCTCCTTGGACATCTCTCTACTTCAGCCCAGCTGGACATGCTCAAATCATTTTTGTTTCACGGCTGTAGCACCTTCCCCGTTATTTCCCCCAAAAAGTTGTGGACACGCATACTTTGAAGCGTTGTAATTCTCACCAGCAGCATTTTTGAAAGATCAGCATGCTTTATTTATTCTCTCTTCCTCCCACCTGGCTCGCTCTCTCCCTGGGATTTCTACGGGCCTAAAGATGGGATCTGGACGTGCCTCTACCACCCCCATCAATATGTCTGGGTCAGTGTGTTCATGGGGTGTCCAGCTTCTGGCATTCTTGGTAATCTTGGACATAAACGCAACCTTTTCGTAAGCGGGATACCGATTGCAGACTTGGCAAAGCAAACAGTTTAACAGCTAGAAATCTACTGCTTAGTTGCAGCGGATAGCCTAGTCCTGTACCGAGTTTGTAGGGAGGAGAGAGTTTGTTGTATTCCTGTCCTGATTATAAGAGGAAATCTTACAATACCTACAGTTAATACCTACAGTCTATTTGTACCTACAGTTAATGGAAAACCCAACAAAATGACCATTGGTGCATTACACTTGGACAATGGCCCATGCCCTGCACTTTACATTAGTTTGAAGGGTTTGGGCATGGAGAGTGTGTGTATATGTGTGTGTCTGCTTCTATCTGCTCCACCTCCGTATATCTGCTCCACCTCCACACATCCACCCACACTCCGCCATGTGACATCTCTCTGTCTGATTATGAAGGCACTTTACAGGCATAAATATTAATGGAACTCCATTTTATTCAGGATGTCTGCCTTTCAGGGTGATGAGACTGCACTTTACTGTTGAAATGTGTGTGTGTGTGTGTGTGTGTGTGTGTGCGTGTGTGTGTGTTCTGTGTGTTCTGTTTCTACCGCATTAGCACAAAGGGCACTCTGGTTACCAATTTTATTTTCTTATCAAATTGATACACCACATTGATTGCATTCGAATGAGGAAACTAACACAGGACAAACAAATAGAGCTCCAGAGTCATCACTCTGAAGTGTCAATATTTTTGCACCATCCTTATCAGAAGCTTGGAGAGTGTCGTTGACACAAGCTCCTAGAGCCATTGACTTTGGATCTAGGAGCAACGCTACGGACCAGTGGAGCACACAGAGAGAGGAGGAGAAAGGGAGAGAGAGGGAGGAAGTGAGAGGGGTAGAGATCGCTTAGAGACAATTACAAACAAAGGTGGGGATCATTGACAGCGGCCTACTCTGAGACAGGGAGGCCTCTCAATATCTGTAGCCCTGTGTGATGAATGAACAGAGCAGAGCAACGGAACACAACAGTGCTGAGAGAGCAAACCACTCCACAGCAGCAGCTTAGTCTGGTCTGGTCTGTGGGGACGGGGGTCTGTCTGTCTGTCTGTCTGTCTGTCTGTCTGTCTGTCTGTCTGTCTGTCTGTCTGTCTGTCTGTCTGTCTGTCTGTCTGTCTGTCTGTCTGTCTGTCTGTCTGTCTGTCTGTCTGTCTGGGGGAGGTGTGCTGTCCTGTGGCTCTGTCTCTGAGAAAATGGGATGTGGATTAGTAAAAGTTCAAGCTGTGTTCTTCCATCACAACTAATCCAACTAAACAGTACAAGAATAATGTGGTTTTAGTGTTAAATTACACTATCATATGTTCTATGTCCTACACTTGTAGAAAAAAGGTGCTATCTAGAACCAAAAATGGTTATTCGGTTGTCCCCATAGGAGAACCCTTTGAAAAACCCTTTTTGGTTCCATGTAGGACCCTTTTCACGTAGGGTTTTACATGGAACCCAAAAGAGCTCTACCTGGAACCAAAAAGGGTTCTCCTATGGGGACAGCCGAAGAACCCCTTTGAAACCCTTTATATTTTCAAAGCCTGTATCCGTCACTGCAATGCAGTTTCACATTGACTTCACAAAGTCACAAAACCTTACCTACTTTCTGATCCAATTAGACAGATACAGAAATCTCTGGCCCCACAACCTTTGTTTCCTGGCTCTAGGACAAGATGAGGTCAAACCGAGCCTCTCACCTGACCCCCAGTGGACAACACAATAATGCTTACTCTCAGGCTTCAGCCCCAAAGTGCAGGACCGTGGTTTGGTTTGGGCAGACAGACCGTTGAAAGAGCGGGAAATTATGTAAATGAGTTGGCAGTGTCACAGAGGGGGGTGCCGATCACAGAGACATTTTTAATCCGCAGCTATCAATACGTGAGACGAGCGGATCGAGACCCACGCCTTGGCGGATGGATGAACCAGATAGCTCTCTCTCTCATCACAGCTCCTTTCACATGAGGAGAGCATGGCTGGGTATGGGCCTGACTCTGCAGAATTAATGTATCTAGCTACTGACTGATTATTTCACTCACAATCTCCTTTAAATGGGCAATTTGCAGTTGAAACAATAACAACGCATTTTGCCCGCCTCTGTTTGGGTAAAAAGATGAGGGATGGGGCTGGATAAATGTAACCACTCTGAAATAAATGGACAGAGCTCTTGATGCAAGGACTGACCATCCATGACGTCAACATAATAGTGTTAACCATGTTTTGAGGCTCACTTTTTCAACTCTTACAAACATTGGAGTAAAACAAGCTTATGTTTTTGGTTCTGATGGGGTACAACCGTTGAACTAAGCTCATGAGGCATTTCTAAGTCATATTCTTCAAGAATCAATGGGTACACATCATTCAATTAGACGTCCAAAAGTGGATGTTCAAATTGCAGATTGCCCCTTGAACGCTTGCACTTCTTTATCTTAGATTCCGTAACCACACCATGACCGACTCTGGTGGCAGTTGTTGTTGTTGCGATGAACCATTGTTTTCTAACCACTATATTCATCCACAGCTATGTATAGTTCAGTCTTGTTGTTGTAATATTCTATTTAGCTATTTGTGACCCCCAGTCACCCGCTATCCCCTGGATAAACCTGTCTCTTCCGTAGGTCGGCTTCCCCTCTGAAGAACATCTGCGAAACATCTCCGTTCATTCATTATCACCATCCAGGGATAGGCTAATTTAACCCTCACAGCCCCCCCCCCCCCACGCTAACACACACACACACACACACACCCTGCTCCCAACAGTGTGGGCCCCCCCCCCCACACACACACAGACAGACAGACCGACAAGGAGTCTGTGAGAGAAGCCATTCGCAGAGCCGTAACGACCCTGACACCACCCTGCTGCTGATGACCGCTGCTAAAATCCAATCGATTTTGTTTCTTTCTGTCGGCATACCAACGCGCTGTTTTTAGTGTGAGGTTGCAAGGAGCCGTTGGAGGGAGTGGCACAACAGAATGGGATCTAGTTATTTGGAAAGCCCTGGGTTATCAAACTCATTAATCTACATGTCATGGGCCCAGGATGAATAATTGTGTGTAGAATTTATCTGCCAATGTGATAGCTACTTCTCAGCTCCCTCTTGCTTTTGCATCCCCGCATTGTGCCCAAGACCTTTAATTACTACATGCTTTGTCTTTCTTTTTGCCGTTTTTCAGGGGAATGGAACCAATATATGCTCTTCCTCTTTCAGAAAGATGGTTTACCCTTAATGTGACAGTGTTGTTGCCAGTGAAGAAAAAGACTGTCATCCTACTAGCCCCATAACACATGTAAACTGACAATTAACACGAGATAGTATTAGGTATATTCTGTGTAACACTGAGTATTTGATATATCATTCGCAGTGTATCGTGTACAGTGTCCATCTTGTGGACTGATTTCCATTGTTATGTTGTATATATATTTTTTTACTTCTACAAGGGCTTTGTAGATGAGATGGAGAGCATTTGCAGTAATGGCTGCCTTTTCAAGGCCAGGTGTGTCTGCCGTTCTAATGAATGACGATTGAGGTATGATTCTACATGATTACCATGGCGGAACGTGCAGCTGTCATCCACGCGCCGACGTTTCCCAAACGATGCAACCCCGCGCTGCACTCGAAGCCGTTTGTAAGCGCCCGCGTCTCTGTCTCTTTGATACCAGAGCATTGTTATCCGACGGCAGATTTTAGAAGATAAAAAGGGAACAGGGAACATGAAAAAACAAATAACAAAGTTGTTGACAATGCAAGAGAAACAAGGTAAGCATAACAAACACCGTTCAGGAAGTCTTTAGTGTTCTGTACTCCAACACACACCTCTTAAGCTCCCTCTCTGTGTCTCTCTCTTCAGATATGAGGAGAACAAAGCTTGTCTGCTGTGAGACACTCCTCTGCCAATCATGTGGGACAGTTGGGCATGCTAGTAAGTACTGATCAATCATTGCCATTACAGTACCTGTAGCATTGTCCAGTGATGTGAGGTCGGTGGCTGGGTAAGCACTGGCTATTATCAAAGCCAGATTTACTAAAATAAATCAAATAAACATTAATGAAGCCCAAGTTCACCATAAACGGCTCCAACAACCAGAGTGACATCGGCTATGAAGTGAAATTGACAAACTATTTTTTTCATCAAATGTAAATACCAATATAGACACGATATACAAGCGATAGCCTCCGACGGCAACATATTTTAAATTCATTCTACAAAATGACACACTGATCAAAGTTCAGCAAT
Organism: Salmo trutta; assembly: GCF_901001165.1. Lineage (NCBI taxonomy): Eukaryota > Metazoa > Chordata > Actinopteri > Salmoniformes > Salmonidae > Salmo > Salmo trutta. The sequence continues at coordinate 34,557,148 of NC_042985.1, read as the reverse complement.
AGACCGATGTAGCATCCACAGTTACAACTGATATGTGACACTAAAATATCAATATATTGACAAATTTCATCTAAATAATTCGCAATGCAAACTTCATCGCCTTTCACAATGGATTTACAATTGTTCCAATGCGCAGTGCGCGCAAACACAAACCACTGACACACATAATGGTATTATTATGTGAAATATTATTACACACACATATACTATAAACTCAGCAAAAAAAGAAATGTTCCTTTTTCAGGACCCTGTCTTTCAAAGATCATTCGTAAAAATCCAAATAACTTCATAGATCTTAATTGTAAAGGGTTTAAACTCTGTTTCCCATGCTTGTTCAATGAACCATAAACAATTAATGAACATGCAGCTGTGGAACGGTCGTTAAGACACTAACAGCTTACAGACGGTAGGCAATTAAAGGTCACAGTTATGAAAACTTAAGACACTAAAGAGGCCTTTTTACTGACTCTGAAAAACACCCAAAAGAAAGATGCCCAGAGTCCCTGCTCATCTGCGTGAAAGTGCCTTAGGCATGCTGCAAGGAGTCATGAGGACTGCAGATGTGGCCAGGGCAATAAATTGCAATGTCCGTACTGTGAGACGCCTAAGACAGTGCTACAGGGAGACAGGACTGACAGCTGATTGTCCTCGCAGTGGCAGACCACGTGTAACAACACCTGCACAGGATCGGTACATCTGAACATCACACATGCGGGACAGGTACAGGATGGCAACAACAACTGCCCGAGTTACACCAGGAACGCACAATCCCTCCATCAGTGCTCAGACTGTCCGCAATAGGCTGAGAGAGGCTGGACTGAGGGCTTATAGGCCTGTTGTAAGGCAGTTCCTCACCAGACATCACTGGCAACAACGTCGCCTATGGGCACAAACCCACCGTCGCTGGACCAGACAGAACTGGCAAAAAGTGCTCTTAACTGACTAGTCGCGGTTTGTCTCACCAGGGGTGATGGTCAGATTTGCGTTTATTGTTGAATGGAATGAGCATTAATCCAAGGCCTGTACTCTGGAGCGGGATCGATTTGGAGGTGGAGGGTCCGTCATGGTCTGGGGCGGTGTGTCACAGCATCATCGGACTGAGCTTGTTGTCATTGCAGGAAATCTCAACGCTGTGCATTACAGGGAAGACATCCTCCTCCTTCATGTGGTACCCTTCCTGCAGGCTCATCCTGACATGACCCTCCAGCATGACAATGCCACCAGTCATACTGCTCGTTCTGTGTGTGATTTCCTGCAAGACAGGAATGTCAGTGTTCTGCCATGGCCAGCGAAGAGCCCGGATCTCAATCTCTTTTGACCCCCCCCCCCCCCCCCTTTGTTCAGGGACACATTATTCCATTTCTGTTGTCACGTCTGTGGAACTTGTTTAGTTTATGTCTCAGTTGTTGAATCTTGTTATATCCATACAAATATTTACACATGTTAAGTTTGCTGAAAATAAACACAGTTGACAGCGAGAGGGCGTTTTCTTTTTTTGCTGAGTTTATATAATAGGTAAGGTTCTAACGAAATGTCCATATCAACTGTCGAAATGTCTGAAACCTGTTCAAAACGTCTAAAGCTTGATAAATCAAATAAAAGGGATGCTGTCTATTCTCATGATTCAACAATAGCCTAACCTACGACTTGCAAAGGAAAATACATTTAGGCCTATCTTTACTTGTAAATGAAGTCCGTTGGTCTGGCCTTCCCTCTTGGTGACAGCGTTGTAGGAGTCACAGCAGAACCCCATGTTCATTATTTTATTCTTCATACACGCAGCAGGCCTATGGTCATGGGAGACGCATCACCAAGGCCCGTTATGTCCACGAAGCAGAAGAAAATGTCCAAGATTGGTAAAAGTCTGGGTAAAAAGTATTAATTGATGATGACGTTTCAAACAAGTGGACAGTCCAGTAGTCACTGTTAGCCTGCGTGATGGTGTCATGGTGGTTACCTGTCATGTAATGTCTTGTGTGTAGATCTCCTGTATGCCACCTCTGTCAGGTCGTAACTTTCATTATAGTTGACGTTCCACTCTCCCACTCTGATGTTCCAAATGGTGCATTTCATTACTCCAACTTGGAAAATTGTTTGAGGTGCAATAGTGTCCATATTTCAGGTTGTTTTTGCTAGCTAGCTACAGTAGCTTTACTCAGTTCAAGGGATGCGAGCACCAAACTTTGCAGACACGCCCAAATGTGCACAGGTTACCCCAGGGCAATAACAACACAACAGGCAATATGCATCCACAAAATATGAAATTGGCTCAAGTGAAGCTACTTCTTGCTAGGCAAAGCAGCTATGCATAATACCCTAGGACCTTTCCTGGTGGTTTTGATGCAGTTTTAGCACATTTGGGGGTTTTGAGTGTAAATGTCACCAGAATCATGGAGAAAAAACATGAAATAACAAAAACATTTGATTTTCTATAACGTTATTTTTTATTTGGCTTTATATATCAGCTTTTTGTATTAGATTATCACAGGCTGAGTGAAGGTAGTTGATGCAAACTAGCCACTAGTGAACTAGCTCTCATTAAAAATGACCTCTGTGATCTCCATCTTGCAAGTAACTATTTTGTTCAAGCAGTTAAGTTAGTATGGCAGGCAGTGACATAGTTCCTCTAAGCCTAAAGAGTCCATCATTGAAACCAGACCCTAGTTACTGTTGCTTAGGGTCAAGTTTACCAGACTAACCCTGCCTACCCTGACCGCTCGTCACTGGCATTGTCTATTAGTCCTGGAACTCGGTCAGTACGGGACAAGAACATTGCTTGAGACAGTGTCCCTGGACCAATCCCACAATTTACCGTGAATACGCTGTTTCAAATCTAAGATGTGCAATTTATTTTATACTGACCAAGTTTTAGTACTACCGTATGATTAAAAAGTTCCTCCTATTTTGCCCAATGTCACATTCATCATTTTTGAACACCTAATATATCCAGAAATAGAAAATAAACAAGAGCCAAAGGAATCCAGGTCAACCTTCAGATGCCTCCACCCCCCACTGTCCACCCCCGACACCTAGAGAGACAAAGAGAGAGAGAGAGAGAGAGAGAGAGCCAGTGATGTATTTTAAAAAGCCCTCTCCCCTGACCTGCAGGTGCCCAGTCAAGTGTTTGCTTAAATGGACAAGCCATAGTTTTAGAATGTGCTTTGTGTAGCAGATTTTCAAACACACTATTACATTTAAGGGACACACGCACAGTCCCACACACACTTCCAGAGGCAGCATAGGGCATTCGTGTCAGCCCAAGGTTTCTGGCAAGGTGCTCTGGGTAATTCTCATTCCCCTTGACTGGCCCCTGTGTGATCTGAGGAATTCATGAGACAGAAGTACCAAAGTTTTGGAGGTCAAAAACATAGTCGCGACTGCTCCCTCCCTGTTTGTGAGGATTCCAATATAGTGGCAAATTGAGAACAGCACGGTATTTTGACTAAAGGTATTTGTGGAGACTGTCTATATGCAAATGATAAGAGGATATGAAAATAATGACCCGGCAGGGGAAAACGCTGGTTGTTTTGCTGTTTTGCATGAGGTAAAGTAGTAAACTTTCTGCACGATATGATCGCCGCATTGTGGATTTTGTGTGTGTGTGCGTATGTAAAGCCTAAGGCTTTGGGAGGGTGCAGAAGAGACTCATCAGTGTGAGGGGCATCAAAGCGTGGGGGTGTGGGGATAGGCATGGGGAAACGGACGCTGTGTTAAGTGATACGGATGGAGCAGACAATGGGAACTGATGTGGGATTTAAATCAAGTCCTCTGGATTGCGAGGAGGTCTGTTGAGAGAAGAAATGGCTCCCCAGCACGGGCCCTGATACTCAGATCTCCTCTTTACCCCCCTCCCCTCTCCAGCCCGGTCTGCAGACGATGGACATTCTGTGAGATGGCCGCCGTGGTCAGCATGATTTTGTAATGACCACAGCATTCCACTTGACTTTGTAATGACTACAGCGGGTTGAAAGTAATTTTCTGTCTGCGTGATCAAAGTCTGTTAGCCTCAGAATCCTTTTGTTGTCTTGATGTTTTTTTAAAACAGAGTAGTAAACCTCACTGGTTTAGAGATATAATTTGAGGCCTGAGTACATCTCTTCACGGTTCACATACCCCCACTGGGCACATGCGTAAATTCAACGTCTATTCCACGTTGGTTCAATGTCATTTCATTGAAATGACGTGGAAACAAAGTTGATTCAACCAGTGGGTGCTCAGTGGGTAGCCACACATTGTGATTCATTTTCATGGCTTGTAATGAAAGACCAACAGTTCACGAGAAGCATGACGAAGTCCATCTGAGACTTCTTTGTGCATATCCCACTATCTCTCTGAGAGAACACACTGAGAACTGTCCTGTTCATTAATGTATGTTCCTGAGGAGCCAGTCCTCCAGTCCTCCCCTGGTCTCGGTCTCCCCACTGCAGTAAAAGGGGCAGATTGATGTCTGGTTCAGCCGTCGAGGCACTCCGAGGCAGAGATAGTAGGGGCCTGTGGGGACCGTGGGAGCCAGTCCGACGAACAGGCCCCCCTGAGCTCCATGGTGTGTCAGTGCCGTTTATGATGTGTTCATAATGAAACGGGCGGCGTGGGGTGTGCTGGGCTGCCAGTGTGCTGACCACTATGGGACCCTGTGCAGGAAGATAAATGAGGTGGCCAGATGTAATATCTCTTGGCCAGGGGGACTCGCCTGATGCGGGAAGATTGTCAGGAATGATTATTAATGTATGATATATGTGCTGCAGTAATATCCAGGTACATGTGAGCAATACATACGTACTGTATCGCCTTAAAAAACACAAACACACATGGGTAGCACGACACCCTCATATACAGAGATGCAAGCACCATTGTTTTTATCCCTTTGTTTGCTCTGTTCAGTAGTTAGGTTGTCTAAATATAGGCCTGCATGGTTGTAGGCTTGTTACTGTAGCTCCTACTGAACTTGTGGTTAATGACACGCACGCACACACCCACACACTGGAGGTAGATGTGTTAGCTAGCGACTCGGTGGCTGTGTCAGCTCTGAGCTCTTTTTGGATAGTGACAGGGGGTCTCATGAGGGTTGGGTGGATCTAGGCTTGCTAGAATCCGCCTTGACTGTATTAAAGGGGAATTACATGACACTGACTCCACATGAGAGCTTTATCTACTGGCTGCTGCCTCTCAAGCAGGCAGCCTCTTTCCTGGATCCCTCGTCACCTCCGGGCACCCCAGGGGTCAGGCTCACTCTGCTGTCACTCTGAGAGGCCTGTCCAAGTCAGGCAGGGAGATAACACTGAGCCGATTACATGTGGTGGGGGACAGACAGGCAGACAGGCAGAAAGAGGAGAGGAGGCTGGCACAGGAGAGTACCTTGGTAGAGCTATGAGCCTCATCCCACACGACACGCATGCATAGAACCGTTTTGTATAATTTACTCATAATCTCATTCGTGTGCAAGCACACACACACACACACACACACACACACACACACACACACACACACACACACACACACACACACACAGCACTCACTCAACTCACCAGAGTGTTTACTGTTTCACCTCCCAGTAGCTAGCAGATGGTGATGCTATGGGCAATCACACTGTTTTATGAGAGAAGAGAGACAAAATGCCTCTCTTTCATCACTAGCCTTCAGTTAGTGTGACAACTACCTCAGTCTTACGACCACCTCAGCGCCAGGGGTAAATCCAGAGGGGGCTCACTGTCGCTGGGTGAGAGCAGTGTAGACAAGTGACCGTGGCGTGAATCCTGGTTGACCACACTATAAAATACCACAGAGATTGCACTGTGAATGCCTGTCTAGCTAAAGTGTTTTGTGGTGTAGTGTCTCTATGGGACCTGTTTGCGAATGATTGTGAGAAAGCAGAGTATAGACCTATTGTCCGCAGTGTGTGAATCCTGTACTGTCGAAAAGGCAGTGGAGGTCACAATGTAAATATGCATTGCCGATATTGTATGTGGTTATCAGTGAGAGAAGAGAGAAGTGGAGAGAGAAAAGGAGCGACAGATGATGAAAGAGGTCCTAAGGGCCTGGTTTAGCATCTGGCACAGGTTTAATGCGGCAGACAGACAATGAGCCACAGAAAAAGTAGTTACCTGCTTGGAGCCTGCCCGGAAACACAAAGCTGGAAAACATCCCAGATCTCAGAGACATCCAAATAGGATCAGATGGTACAAGACTGTAATAGTGTTTTCCCCCTTACTTCTCCCATATTTGGATTACTGATGATTATAGTTGTTTATGTTGTGTTGGTGAGTATGGACGTGAATTGGACGGTCATCCTGGTCATTATTCTAACCAGTTTATACAGTATATCTGGAATATCTAAAGCAGTGGTCACCTACCTTTTCTGAGTCGAGATCACTTTCTGAGTCAAAATACAAGCCGAGATCTACTGCTCAGATTTTCTTTTTTTACATGATTTAAAAGACTTAATCCAATGCAACATTAAGCTATTAAAAACAGTACTGTAGCAATGAGGTTTGTGCAGTAGGCTATAGGCCCAATACATTATCACCGCATATTGGCTTTGCTTGGACCATTTAAAAATATATATATTTAAACATTTGAGGTAGGCTCAATGATCACAACGGTAATAGATAAGTTATTGCTGCATTACTTGTGAGGCACAGCTGAGTGAGCATACATTTAAATCATTTGCTTTTTATTTGTATTTTACTGGGCTGATGGTGCCTGCATCTGATGGTCAGTCTCAGCGGAGGGAGAGAGCAGCAGACTGAGGGTCCGTCTCTCAAAATCCCTCCGCTCTCCCTTTCCTCCACTGACACTGACCAAAAAGGGACACCGTCTTCCAGCTGATGGCGAAAACTCGAGTCGCGCTGCATTATTTCTGCCTCATGCACAAATTCATGTTGTTACTCCTATGAACAGAGAAAGTTAAATATTTCGTGATATTCCAGTTTTTTTCATCACTTTGTATGTGGTACAAAACACAAATATGTATGTGGTACAAAACAGATCATCAAAAAGGCAGTTTTTTCTAAATTTTAGGCACATTTTCTATTGACTAACACACAAAATCACACAATAACTTTTTCAGCAAACCTAATCAGTGTTTCATCTAGAAATACCTTTCATATAAAGTTATTGCCTTTCACAATGCAATGCTCACAATACTTTTCATATGATTCATTTGTTTAAATACATTTGACCATCACTTAATCGAACTGTGGATAAAGGTTAATCACTTAACCGTTTGGTAAACCTATAGATTTTAAACTGGTTTGTTTACTATATATGGATTTTGAAAACTACAGAAAGGTGTTTGTAAAGTATAAACATCTAAATTACATGTATGATACATGATAACCATACAAAATGACTACTCGTTGTTGCTAATTCATTTCACATAGTGGTCACAACAGTTGGTCACCATATAAAAGGGTCTGTGTGAACACTTCTTTCAACATGGAGCAGGATAGACAGCAAGGGAGAGGAAGAACTCAAAGGGCTTGTGGAAAAGAGGTCCGTCAGAGAGCTGGCTATGGGCCCCATCAAAGAGGTCAAAGAGGTGGGCATGGGTCCAATAAAAGAGGTCAAAGAGGTGGGCATGGGCCCCATCAAAGAGGTCAAAGAGGTGAGCATGGGTCCAATAAAAGAGGTCAAAGAGGTGGGCATGGGCCCCTTCAACGAGGTCAAAGAGGTGGGCATGGGCCCCTTCAACAAGGTCAAAGAGGTGGGCATGGGCCCCTTCAACGAGGTCAAAGAGGTGGGCATGGGCCCCATCAAAGAGGTCAAAGAGGTGGGCATGGGCCCTATCAAAGAGGTCAAAGAGGTGGGCATGGGCCCTATCAAAGAGGTGGACATCAGAGAGAGGGAGGCAGACGGCAGAGAACTGTTGTGTCTAATTTAGACCGGGCCATCGTCGTTGACCATGTGGTAAACAGAGGTCTTACCATGGCAGAGGTTGCCAGTTTAGTTCACCCCAATCTAAAAATATCAACTGTTAATTCGATCACGAGAACATTTCGCCAAGAAAACCCGCAAGTCTGCAGGATATGCGCTATGCTTTACCATTACATTTACACTACATTACATATTGTAATGCATGTAAATTCACAAAACATGTTCCAGTATTCTTACACTATGATCTATTGACAGTTTACTCTGTTCTACCCTCAGAATTGACAGAAGACCCCATGGTGGTGGCCATGGCCGTGTGCTGACCGACCAGCAGGAGTGGGCAGTGGTGGAAATGGTGAGGGCCAGGAATGACATATGGCTGTCCGAAATAAAGCAGGACATTGAGGAGAACGATGACACCTTTGCCAATATGGCATCCATCAGCCTGCCAACAATCGCCCGCCTTTTGAAGAGGCACCAGGTATCTATGAAACACATTTACCTGGTGCCTTTTGAGAGAAACACCAACCTGGTGAAACAACTGTGAAACAACCGTGTATGTTCAGGTACAGCACAATATACTCTATTACTGTTACTATTTGATGCACATGCTACTTCACAATATCATATTGGAACTATACTGTAAAAATAACTAACCAAATAACCAAATAACCAAATAACCAAATAACCGTGTATGTTCAGGTACAGCACAATATACTCTATTACTGTTACTATTTGATGCACATGCTACTTCACAATATCATATTGGAACTATACTGTAAAAATAACTAACCAAAATATATTTTTAGAGGGTGATGGTGCTTGATGCTGCTGTGAACCGTCACAAGTATCTATTTGTTGATGAAGCGGGCTTTAAACTGGCCAAAGCTTGGTGCCATGGGCGGAACCTCATTGGCCAACGGGTGGCCTTACAAGTGCCTGGACAACGTGGGGGAAACATCTCCATGTGCGCAGCTATCTCTGAAGATGGTTTGGTAGAACGTAGGCCATTACTTGGATCCTACAACGCTGCACATCTCATTGTGTTTCTCAATGAAATTGAGCAGGCCTGTCAAGGTGAAGGGGTCACCTATGTCATGGTTACGGGCTCATCCCCAATTCGTGACCTTATACCTGCCCCCATACTCTCCTTTCCTCAACCCTATAGAGGATTTTTTTTTTCAGCATGGAAGTGGAAGGTGTACGATCGCCATCCCCATGGAGTGTGCCACGACGTCAATGCAGACCAATGTCAAGCTTGGATTTCTGTCAATTCTGTTGGGTAATGTAAGTGTATTGCCTAATGTGAAAACTGTGTAATATACTGCAATTTACAGTACTGTAGCATATTACTTTCAGCTCTTCTATGGGTGATTTTAAACATGCATCCTGCACTGGTAGTTAAAATTACTAAATTGAAAAGATAACATTATGTTGTGTTTTGGTAATTAACTAAACCAATTGTCACGGCTGTCGAAAGGAGCGGAACAAGGTGCAGCGTGTTTGTAGTTCCACATTTGATTAAATCCGTGAAACTTTGCAAAACATAAATAACTGAATTTAACAAGAGAAAAAAAAACACTACTCAAAAGATATAATCAACCACAAAACCCAGGAAGAAAAACCCCTACTTAAATACAGTATGATCTCCAATAAGAGACAACGAGGACCAGCTGCCTCCAATTGGAGATCATCCCAAACAAGCCAACATAGAAATGCAAAAACTAGAACCTAAGAACATAGAAATAGAAAACATAGAAAAACACAAAACACCCCGTCACGCCCTGACCTACTCTACCATAGAAAATAACATCTTACTATGGTCAGGACGTGACACCAATGTTTTCATTACATTTCACAATAAGCTTATATTTTAAATCCATTGTCGTGTGGCGAGAGATGTTTACAATCCAAATTAATGCGCAATGACTGGTTTTGAATGAAAGACTGGCTGCGTTACAAATGTGACCAGTTTGGAGTTTTGTACTAAGAGTTGTGAAAATGTGCCACATACTTGTGAAAATAGTACCAAAGCGATTAAAAAAAATGTAGAAAACACCAAGCCACTAATAATAACAACGCAAGTCTATCAACATACTTTCCTACGCATTCATTACAGCTGCAGTGGTGGTTATAGCGCGAGTGGAAGTGTGAAGAACGTGCAATTCATGGCTTATAAAATGTTTGAATAAAAAGTGTTGACAGGGCTGAGTAAGAACTTAAACATGAACTCAGTCATAAAAACACACACTCTTTACTGTATTCGTTGACAGTTTCTCTCTAGTCATGGTTTTAAAAGTTTCTAAAACTCACTACTTTGCTGTGTCTTTCATTTAAACCTGCTACATTACTGCAGACATGGTAATCTGAGCCATCCGATTGGCCGGCGGTAGACCTATAGTTTTCTACTGTATCTGGCAAACACTATTTGCACATGGTGACGCTGCTCTTACTAAAGGGATAGTCGGTTTGATTCCTGGGACCAGCTGTCCGTAAAATGTATGCACACATGGCTCTAGGTCTCTTTGGAAAGAAAGCGTCTGCTAAATGGCATATTGTCACGGATCCTCTGGAACTTTCATCACGCACACCTGTCCCCTATTTCCACTGATTAGTATTTGTATATATGTGCGCTTTGGTTTCCATGGTCTTGCCGATTATTGTTATAATGTCCGTTGGTGCGTGTGAGCACCTGTGCTGTGTGTTTTGGGCTTTCGTGCCCTTGTGGATTGTGCAGATGATTACGGGTCTCGTCCCGTGTGTTAATCATTGTGTTATTTATTCGAGGTACTCCTCGCTCTTTTGTTTGGGTTTCAACCCTGTGTTTTTGTTACATGTTTGTTTGGTCTTTGCCTTTACACGGCACGCCGTAATATGGGCTGAATAAAAAAATAATATTACGCATTCCTGCGTCTGTCTCCCGAATCTCTTCATACCAAAGTGACACATATATTATTATATTATAGTCTGCTATAAAGTACACTAAATGACCAAAAGTATGTGGCCACCTGCTCATTGAACATCTAATTCCAAAATGATGGGCATTAATATGGAGTTGCTCCCCAATTTGCTGCTGTAACAGACTCCACTGTTCTGAGAAAGGCTTTCCACTAGATTTTGGAACATTGCTGCGGGTACTTGCTTCCATTCAGCCACAAGAGCATTAGTGAGGTCGGGCACTGATGCTGGGCGATTAGGCCTGGCTCGCAGTTGGCATTCCAATTCATCCCAACGGTGTTCGATGGGGTTGAGGTCAGTGCTCTGTGCAGGACAGTCAAGTTCTTCCACATCGATCTTGATAATCAATTTCTGTATGGACGTCCTTTGTGCACAAGGGCATTGTGATGCTGAAACAGGAAAGGGCCTTCCCCAAACTGTTTCCACAAAGTTGGACACACAGAATTGTTCAGAATGTCATTGTATGCTGTACCGTTAAGATTTCCCTTCACTGGAACTAAGGGGTCTAGCCCGAACCATGAACAACAGCCCCAGACCATTATTCCTCCTCCACCAAACATTACACTTGGCACTGTGCAGGTAGCGTTCTCCTGGCATTCACCAAAAGCCTAATTCATCACTCCAGAGAACGTGTTTCCAATGGCGGTGAGCTTTACACCACTCTAGCCGACGCTTGGCATTGAGCATGGTGATGTTAGGCTTGTGTCCGGCTATTCGGCCATGGAAACTCATTTCATGATGCTCCCGACAGTTATTGTGCTGACATTGCTTCCAGAGGCAGTTTGGAACTCGGTATTAAGTGTTGCAACCGAGGACAGAAGATTTGTACACACTACGTGCTTCAGCACTCGGTGGTCCTGTTCTGTGAGCTTGTGTGGCCTACCACTTTGCGGCTGAGCAGTTGTTGCTCCTAGAGGTTTCCACTTCATCTTAATAGCACTTACAGTTCGGTAGAAATTTGAGGAACTGACTTGATGGAAAGGTGGCATCATATGACGGTGCCACGTTGAAAGTCATTCAGCTCTTCAGTAAGGCCATTCTACTGCTGTCACGGTTGTCGTCGGTGAAGGAGGACCAAAACGCAGCAGGTATGTGCAGGCTCATCTTGACTTTTATTAACTATCAAAATGAACAAAAAAACAACAACCCCAAACAACAACAACAACAAAAAAAATTCCCCCTTACTAAAGGGAGGGAAGGGAGGGTGGCTGCCGTCAACGACGGCACTGTGCTACACCCCCCCTCCCCAACCCACCTATATCAGGAGGTGGCTCCGGTTCTGGCCGTTCCAGGCAGTCGGGCCACTCTGGCAGTTCGGGGCAGTCTGGCCAGTCTGGCAGCTCGGGGCAGTCTGACCAGTCTGGCCGCTCGGGGCAGTCTGGCAGCTCGGTGCAGTCTGGCAGCTCGGTGCAGTCTGGCAGCTCGGGACAGTCTGGCAACTCGGGACAGTCTGGGCAGTCTGGCAACTCGGGACAGTCTTGGCAGTCTGGCAACTCGGGACAGTCTGGGCAGTCTGGCAGCTCGGGACAGTCTGGGCAGTCTGGCAGCTCGGGACAGTCTGGGCAGTCTGGCAGCTCGGGACAGTCTGGGCAGTCTGGCAGCTCGGGACAGTCTGGGCAGTCTGGCAGCTCGGGACAGTCTGGGCAGTCTGGCCACTCCGGCAGTTCAGGGCAGTCTGGCCACTCCGGCAGTTCAGGGCAGTCTGGCCACTCCGGCAGTTCAGGGCAGTCTGGCCACTCCGGCAGTTCAGCGCAGTCTGGCCACTCCAGCAGTTCAGCGCAGTCTGGCCACTCCGGCAGTTCAGCGCAGTCTGGCCACTCCGGCGACTGTTGACTGGCGGGCAGCTCTGACGACTGTTGACTGGCGGGCAGCTCCGACGACTGTTGACTGGCGGGCAGCTCCGACGACTCTTGACTGGCGGGCAACTCCGACGACTGTTGACTGGCGGGCAGCACTGACGACTGTTGACTGGCGGGCAGATCTGACGACTGTTGACTGGCGGGCAGCTCTGGCGACTGTTGACTGGCGGGCAGCTCTGGCGACTGTTGACTGGCGGGCAGCTCTGGTGATGGTTGACTGGCGGGCAGCTCTGGTGACTGTTGACTGGCGGGCAGCACTGACGACTGTTGACTGGCGGGCAGATCTGACGACTGTTGACTGGCGGGCAGCTCTGGCGACTGTTGACTGGCGGGCAGCTCTGGCGACTGTTGACTGGCGGGCAGCTCCTGCCCCGTCAAACAGCCCTTGTGCCCCCCCCTAAAAAATTATTGGGGGTGCCTCTCGGTCTCCCTTACCCCTTGTGTCTCCCAGTCCTCGCCAGCCTTCTTCCGCTGCTTGGTCCTGTGTTGGTGGGAGATTCTGTCACAGTTTACGTCGGTGAAGGAGGACCAAAACGCAGCAGGTATGAGTAAGCTCATCTTGAGATTTATTCACTCCAAAATGAACGCCAAAATAACAAAAGAGAACGAACGATAAACTGACAGTCCTGTAATGTTGACACACACTAAACACGGAACAATCTCCCACAAAATACAAGACAAACACACCCAACTAATATAGGACTTCCAATCAAAGGCAACTCCAAACAGCTGCCTTCAATTGGAAGTCCAACCCCAATTAACTCAACATAGAAACACACACACTAGACTAACCATAGAATACATAAACATAGACCATCAACCAAAAACCCGGAAATACTAAATCAAACACCCTTTAAACAAACACACCACCCTGAACCACATAAAACAAATACCCTCTGCCACGTCCTGACCAAACTACAATACTAATTAACCCTTATATTGGCCAGGACGTGACAACTGCCAGTGTTTGTCTATGGAGATTGGATGGCTGTGTGCTCAATTTTATACACCTGTCAGCAACGGGTGTGGCTGAAATAGCCGAATCCACTAATTTGAAGGGATGTCCACATAATTTTGTACATATAGTGTATGTCACGTACAGCATTGATATCAATGATTGAAGCTGATTTTAGTGTCTGAGTCGGATATGAACAGTGGATGGATATTTTTGTATTTGTATTTATGATGGATCCCCATTAGGTGCTGCCAAAGCAGCAGCTACTCTTCCTGGGGTCCAGCAAAATTAAGGCAGTTTGTACAATTTTAAAAACATTACAATACATTCACAGATTTAACAATACAATGTGTGCCCTCAGGCCCCTACTCCACCACTACCACATATCTACAGTACTAAATCCATGTGTATGTATAGTGCATATGTTATCGTGTGTGTGTGTATGCATGTGTCTGTGCCAATGTTTGTGTTGCTTCACAGTCCCCGCTGTTCCATAAGGTGTTTTTAATCTGTTTTTTAAATCAAATTTTACTGCTTGCGTCAGTTACTTGATGTGGAATAGAGTTCCATGTAGTCATGGCTCTATGTAGTACTGTGTGCCTCCCATAGTCTGTTCTGGACTTGGGGACTGTGAAGAGACCTGTTGTGGCATGTCTTGTGGGGTATGCATGGGTGTCTGAGCTGTGTGCCAGTAGTTGAGACGGACAGCTTGGTGCATTCAGCATGTCAATACCTCTCATAAATAGATGTAGTGATGAAGTCTATCTCTCCTTCACTTTCAGCCAGGAGAGATTTACATGCATATTATTAATATTAGCTCTCTGTGTACATCCAAGGGCCAGTCATGCTGCCCTGTTCTGAGCCAATTGCAATTTTCCTAAGTCCTTTTTTGTGGTACCTGAACACACGACTGAACAGTAGTCAAGGTGTGACAAAACTAGGGCCTGTAGGACGTCTCCCCATCTTAGCTACTACTGCATCACTATGTTTTGACCATGACAGTTTACAATCTAGGGTTACTACAAGCAGTTTAGTCATCTCAATTTGCTCAATCTCCACATTATTTATTACAAGATTTAGTTGGGGTTTAGTGAGTGTTTTGTTCCAAATACAATGCTTTTAGTTTTAGAAATATTTAGGGCTAACTTATTCCTTGCCACCCACTCTGAAAATAACTGCAGCTCTTTGTTGAGTGTTACAGTCATGTCAGTCGCTGTAGTAGCTGACATGTATAGTGTTGGGTCATCCGCATACATAGACACTCTGGCTTTACTCAAAGTCAGTGGCATGTCGTTAGTAAAAATAGAAAAAAGCAAGGGGCCTAAACAGCTACCCGGGGGAATTCCTGATTCTAACTGGATTATAATTCATTGGCTTCCATTAAAGAACACCCTCTGTGTTCTGTTAGATAAGTAACTCTTCATCCACATTATAGAAGGGGGTGTAAAGCCATAACACACACTTTTTTTCCGCAGCAGACTATGATCGATAATGTCAAAAGTTGCACTGAAGTCTAACATGACAACCCCCACAATCATTTTATCATCAATTGATCTCAGCCAATCATCGGTCATTTGTGTAAGTGCTGTGCTTGTTGAGTGTCCTTCCCTATAAGCATGCTGAAATTCTGTTGTCAATTTGTTTACTGTGAAATAGCATTGTATCTGGTCAAACACACATTTTTTCCAGAAGTTTACTAAGGGTTGGTAACAGGCTATTTGAGCCTGTAAAGGGGGCTTTACTATTCTTGGGTAGCGGAATGACTTTAGCTTCCCTCCAGGACTGACGGCACACGCTCTCTAGTAGGCTTAAATTGAAGATATGGCAACATCGTCTGCTATTATCCTCAGTAATTTTCCATCCAGATTGTCAGACGGTGGCTTGTCATTGTTGATAGACAACAATCATTTTTTCACCTCTTCCACACTGACTTTACGGAATTCAAAAGTACAATTCTTGTCTTTCATAATTTGGTCCGATATACTTGGATGTGTAGTGTCAGCGTTTGTTGATGGCATGTCATCCCTAAGTTTGCTTATCTTGCCAATGAAAAAGTCATTAAAGTAGTTTCCAAAATCAGTGGGCATTGTGATGAATGAGCCATCTGATTCAATGAATGAAGGAGCCGAGTTGGCTTTTTTTCCTAAAATTTCATTTAAGGTGAACCAAGGATTTTTACTATCATTCTTTATATAATTTACCTTTGTTTCATAGTATGGTTTATTTTTGTCACGTCCTGGCCAGTATAAGGGTTAATTGTCATTGTAGTTTGGTCAGGACGTGGCAGAGGGTATTTGTTTTATGTGGTTCAGGATGGTGTTTGTCTAGAAGGGCATTTGATTTAAGTATTCCGGGGTTTGTTGGGCACTGTCTGATATTCATGTATTCTATGTTTAGTCTAGTGAGTCTGTTTCTATGTTTGGTTAATTGGGATTGGGACTCTCAGTTGAAGGCAGGTGTTGTCTATTTGCCTTTGATTGAGAGTCCCATATATTAGGGTGTGTTTGTCATTTGTGGGAGATTGTTCTGTGTTCTGTGTGCCTTGCCAGACTGTTTTGTTGATCTTTTGTTATTTTGGTGTTCATTTTGAATTTATTAAACGTCAAGATGAGCATACACATACCTGCTGCATTTTGGTCCTCCTTTACCAACGACAACCGTGACAATTTTTCTTTTTAATTAGTTTATTCACATGATTTCTTAAATTGCAGTATGTTTGCCAATCAGTTGGGCTGCCAGACTTATTTGCCATACCTTTTGCCTCATCCCTCTCAACCATACAATTGTTCAATTCCTCATCAATCCAAGGGGATTTAACAGTTTTACAGTCATTTTCTTAAAGGGTGCGTGCTTATTAGTAACTGGAATAAGTAGTTTCGTAAATGTGTCAAGTGCAGCGTCTGGTTGCTCCTCATTACACACCACAGACCAGCAAATATTCTTTACATCATCAACATATGAATCACTACAAAACTTCTTGTATGACCTCTTATACACTATATTAGGCCCAGCCTTTGGAACTTTGGTTTTCCTAGATATGGCTATTATATTGTGATCACTACATCCTATGGATTTGGATACTGCTTTAAAGCAAATATCTGCAGCATTAGTAAAGATGTGATCAATACATGTTGATGATTTAATTCCTGTACTGCTTGTAACTACCCTGGTAGGTTGACTGACAACCTGATCCAGGTTGCAGGCACTGGTTACAGTTTGAAGTTTTTTCCTGAGTGGGCAGCTTGATGATAGCCAGTCAATATTTAAATCACCCAGAAAATATACTTCTCTGTTGATATCACATACATTATCAAGCATTTCACACATATTATCCAGATACTGACTGTTAGCACTTGGTGGTCTATAGCAGCTTCCCACAAGAATAGGCTTTAGGTGAGACAGATGAACCTGTAGCCATATTACTTCAACAGTATTTCACATTAGATCGTGTCTAAGATTTACAGGGATGTGGTTCTGAATATAGACCGCAACACCGCCTCCATTGGCATTTCTTTCTTTTCGGTAGATGTTATAACCATGTATTGCTTCCACTGTATCATCAAAGGTATTATCTAAGTGAGTTTCAGAGATAGTCAGAATATGAATGTCATCTGTTACAAGCAAGTTATTGACTCCGTGGACCTTGTTTCTTAGGCTCCGTATGTTAATATGGGCTATTTTTTAGCACTTTTCTGGGTTGCTTGTTTGTTTTTAATGCTTTACTGGGAAGCTTATCAGCGGTAGACTTACAGTGGTCGGAGACAAACAGTGGACGGAGATGAACAGTGGATATGACAGTGGACGGATATAAACAGTGGACGGATATGAACAGGTGAACAAAGATGTGTTTTCTTTAGACCTTCCCAAAGTAAATATAATAAAAAGTTTTTCCTGCCGTCTCTAACTTTCTTCTCATTTTTTTCTTGTTTCCTCACCCCTCTTCCTTTTCTCTTCTCAGAAAGGCGTGACTCTGATTGCTATGCATTGTTTAGTTTCTTTCATTAATGCTGTGTGCCACTCCGGCTCCACAGATGAACAATAGCAGGGCCCCTGCAGGGATCAATACCAGATTGCTGATAGCGCCCCGTCCATTCGCTCTCCAGATTACATGATAAATGGGCCGGTCCATACATTGTGACACTCCTTGGGCTTGTAGGGCCCGGGCCCCAGGTAGTCTGCGGCAGGATCCTAGGCTCTGACAGTATCAGACACTGGGACCAAGAGCAAAACAATGACTCCTGCACCATTACAGAAAAACAACAACAAAATATAGAAAGCCCAAATTGGCAATTTACTGTAGCCACTGTACTCTGGAGGGCTTCAGTCTGATGGCTGGCCTCAATCTAATGGGTCTTAAACATGTTAAGCGTAGCTTTTACTGTGTTAAATGCCTTTGAGGCATGTGCACATCAGAGGAACAGCTGGAAAGCAACTTTTTGATTCTATACTGTACATGCTTCATCAGCAAGTACTGTTAAAGGGTGTCATTTGTTTGCTATGCAATACAAAAACTAGATACCCATTTTGCACTAGATTCATTTTTTATGGCATTGTAATTCATGATTTGTCGGCGCTCACCAATATATATATTACAAACAAAGTAAAGACTTCCATAAAAGTCAAGGTCCTTTTACAAAGCAGGAAAAACACTAGTTAATCTGCTCATTGACACGTTGTCCTTTATAAGTGAAGGACAGTGGAGAGACTAATGACCTCACATATGGCGCGTCGCCCATTTTAAAGAGAAACACACAGCTCCTGGCCATGGTGTGTGTAAGGCAGACTCTTAACCCCCTCACTGCCACCTAACTATCCGACACACACTGTAGCCCACATAAAGCCAGTGCTATGTTACTGTGATGTCACTATTGATTCTACTATCAGGTCGAACAGGTGTCATTCAGTGTGTCTCTCCTCTGATTTCGCCATCTGCTTTGGTCTGGACGAGACAGACAGAGACAGACAGACAGATACGGTTGAAGTCGGAAGTAAACTATAGTTTTGGCAAGTCGGTTAGGACATCTACTTTGTGCATGACACAAGTCATTTTTCCAACAATTGTTTACAGGCAGATTATTTCACTTATCACAATTCCAGTGGGTCAGAAGTTTACATACACTAAGTTGACTGTGCCTTTAATAAACAGCTTGGAAAATTCTAGAAAATTATGTCATGGCTTTAGAAGCTTCTGATAGGCTAATTGACATGATTTGAGTAAATTGGACATGTACCTGTAGATGTATTTCAAGGCCTACCTTCAAATTCAGTGCCTCTTTGCTTGACATCATGGAAAAATCAAAAGAAATCATCCAAGAATTCAGAAAAAGAATTGTAGACCTCCACAAGTCTGGTTCATCCTTGAGAGCAATTTCCAAATTCCTGAAGGTACCACGTTCATCTGTACAAACAATAGTACGCAAGTATAAACACCATGGGACCACGCAGCCGTCATACCGCTCAGGAAGGAGACGCGTTCTGTCTCCTAGTGATGAATGTACTTTGGTGCGAAAAAGTACAAATCAATCCCAGAACAACAGCAAAAGACCTTGTGAAGATGCTGGAGGAAACAGGTACAAAAGTATCTATATCCACAGTAATACGAGTCCTATATTGACATAACTTGAAAGGCCGCTCAGCAAGGAAGAAGCCACAGCTCCAAAACCGCCATAACAAGTCAGACTTCAGTTTGCAACTGCACATGGGGACAAAGATCGTACTTTTTGGAGAAATGTCCTCTGGTCTGATGAAACAAAAATAGAACTGTTTGGCCATAATGACCATCGTTATGTTTGGAGGAAAAAGGGGGATGCTTGCAAGGTGAAGAACACCATCCCAACCATGAAGCAGGGGGTGGCAGCATCATGTTGTGGTGATGCTTTTCTGCAAGAGGGACTGGTGCACTTCACAAAATAGATGGCATCATGAGGAAGCAAAATTATGTGGATATATTGAAGCAACATCTCAAGACATCAGTCAGGAAGTTAAAGCTTGGTCGCAAATGGGTCTTCCAAATGAACAATGACCCCAAGCATACTTCCCAAGTTGTGGCAAAATGGCTTAAGGATAAAAGTCAAGGTATTGGAGTGGCCATCACAAAGCCCTGACCTCAATCCCATAGAAAATGTGTGGGCAAAACTGAAAAAGTGTGTGTGAGCAAGGAGGCCTACAAACCTGACTCAGTTACACCAGCTCTGTCAGGAGGAATTGGCCAAAATTCACCCAACTTATTGTGGGATGCGTGTGGAAGGCTACCCGAAACGTTTGACCTAAGTTAAACAATTTAAAGGCAATGCTACCAAATACTAATTGAGTGTATGTAAACTTCTGACCCACTGGGAATGTGATGAAAGAAATAAAAGCTGAAATAAATCATTCTTTCTACTATTTTTCTGACATTTCACATTCTTAAAATAAAGTGATGATCCTAACTGACCTAAGACAGGGAATTTTTTACTAGGATTAAGTGTCAGGAATTGTGAAAAACTGAGTTTAAATGTATTTGGCTAAGGTGTATGTAAACTTCCGACTTCAACTGTAGCTGATTTATAGAGAAGGAGATTGAGGTTCCATAACAATCAGAATACTTCACTCATGTCATCTGCTCTGGAATGTTCTGCCCTGCTGTAGCCCCACCTGCATGTCCTGTCGTGTGTTTGGCTGAACCAAACCAGGGCCTGCAGGCCTTTGACTTATCTGATTCTCATCACATGAGAGGAAGGCAGTTATTGCTCGCTAATGATCCTGTCGACTTCATTACACTCCTCTAGTCTTCCACGGTGCAACCTTCTCCACTTATTTCAATAACTCTCTCTTTCCATTCTGGTTACCCTGAGAGGGCCACAGTGTAATGTCTGTTCTATAATGCACACTGTATATGCTTGTCAGTATTAGTTGGTGTTAGTTGAAACTCTCTGTCCCGGATCAATAGAAGCACCCTTGACAGGCGTGACTAGTATTTGTGGAGATGATTTTTAGTTGTGTTTCAAAGCATGTTTAAGGTATGTAGAGCACTTGCTCTCTGCTTTCATCCCAGTGACATAGATACAGGCAGTACAGTCACCCTACTCTGCAGGGAGTGGACAAGTAAGCAGACTAAATACTCGTAAACCTGTCTCCTCGGTGCAAATGTGCGATTTAAAAACCCACTCATGCAGATACATACAACAAGTACTCGCACACACACACACACACACACACACACACACACACACACACACACACACACACACACACACACACACACACACACACACACACACACACACACACACACACACACACACACACACACACAAACAACTAATCCAATCACTCTCACAGCAAGCGTCTGCTCCGTCATCTGTATCATAAATGTACGTAGTTCACATCCTGTCCAAACTTTTATCATACGTTCCACAACATCCCAACTCCAGACGAGGCAGCAACAGGGACGTCCAGAGGGTCCATCTGCCTCACTTCTGTTCAAACCGGGGATGTGGTGTTTTACATGTCATGTTGTTTTTCCCTCTTTCCTATTCCTCCCGCCTCCCTCTCTACCGCGCCGCTAGCCAGGAGCGAGCGGAAGGGGAGAGAGGAGAGAGCCCAGGCCCTACCTGGCTGGTCCCTGGTGTGTCCCAGGTGCCTGTGCAAGCGGCTGAGAGCTCACGTCTCCTGTCAGGAGTGTCTGTGGAAAGACAGGGACGGCGTGACCGACGGGGCTCCGGGACCATCCACAGAGGTCAGGACTGTGAGCAGAGAGACGGGCAGCTCGGCAGTGATGGGGCCGTGACAGCCCTGTCAACCACGTCAAACGCTGCCACACTGTCCTGTCAGACCCACACTCCTGCTGCCTCCACACACAGACAGAGAGACAGCAGCACAGTTTCTCAATCGCCCCCAAACTTCAATCTGGGTTTGCCTGTCTGCCTGCCACACCTTGTGATTCTATTGCACTCTTATTAGAAGCCGGGATGCTGAGACATAACAGATGCTGACACATTTTAGATGCTAGGACATAACAGCATGGCAAGCTTTTAAAGAAATTGAATTATAAGATCCCGTCGGAGATGTACTCCGGCATGAGGCGCCAAGTGAAGTTTTTTCCTGAATGTGAAAGGTATCTGTTTGTTGACCACCATGTGTAGAATAGCGGTTCCAGAGTAGGCAAGGGAGGTGATAGGTGGGAATGAGGAGGACCCATGGTTGTAGAAAAAAAGTAATTCATTTATAGTAGATACATGACTTCTGCAAACATGACGTGGCTTTAAAAACAGTTGTCCACAGCAGCGAAATTCAGGGCACAAAAATGTACAGAAATGAAGCTCAACCACTCAATAGGGTTCCTACTGCAGCTAAGACTAGGGCCTAAATGCTAAACAGCATAACTAGGGATTACCCATTTTCCAGCTCTAAACAGAGCCCAACTCTCCCCTTTACTAGGATAAAGGATAGTCAACCAGGACAGCTAACATCCACTGCCCGTTTGCAACAAACAAACTGCTAATGATAATTCAATTTGACGTGTCCGAACAGAAGTTCCTTTTCCCACCTGTAGCCTGGCTGTACCCCAGGCTACACCGACATGACCTGGGAGCAGTGTTCATTTCGTCAACAATAACCATGTCAAAAAATACTCATCAACAACCTATTTTCTTCTGACTAAAACTATGACATTAATGAGACGAGATGCCCTTGAAAAAACCCTAACTGTTACAATTACTTTTCATTTTAGTCTATAAAATGTGAGGATACCAGAATTCCACGTGAGACTAATGGACATTTAATTTGACATGAAGCTCCTTTTATCTGTTTTGTCTAATCATACAATAATGAATGCAATCATCTCATTGGCAGAATTGACATCTTTCAGTTGCCAGATCCGATTGGGTTGGTCTGTGCGGCTCTCCTACACTGCTCCCAGCCAGTCTCTTCAGTCACTCGTCTTTTGAACTGATGCAAAGCCAGGACTCTTCACTTGTAACTAACCCAAACTAGAAACAATAATGTTTAGTATTTTTCTTACTTTCATGTAGGCTATTTTTGCTTTGGTTTCATCAGAAGCTCTATTTTCCCATGTGCGCTGTTATTCATTCATCTGTGTTGCGGTCCGCACATTCGAGTTGCGGTTGCATTTTTTCCTATGGGAAAACCTAATGCTATTTGTTGAATATTAGGAGGACAATAATACTTGTGGCATTTCTGGAAAAGTCAAATTCTCCTGGTTTCAAGGAAACCACTGTTATTTACCAGGTTAATGAAAAATCTGAGTTGTAAATTGTTTAACCTGTATCCAAGGCTTTATAGTGTATCCTTAATTATTGCATTAGTTACAATCTGCCACAATATCAATGTTGCCAGCTAAGTTATATAAGGGGATAGTAGGCCTAGTTGGACAAGGCTATCTGAATGTGCACATGATGGAAGTTAGAGGTAGCCTAAATATTCATTATTTAATTAAAAAAAAGCACAGTTATGTGACTAAAATGTCACGCCTGCTCCCGCTCTCCCTCCCTGGCGCTCGAGGCCGCCAGGCTGCCCAGCACTACGCACTCCTGCCACCATCATTACACACACCTGTTTCCCTCGTCACACGCATCAGTGATTCATTGGACTCACCTGGACTCAATCATCTGCAATCATTACCTCCCCTATATCTGTCTGTTCCTGAGGTTGTTCCCCCACTTCTGCAATATTGCCGTCATGCCGTTTTGTTCCCCCTGTTCTGACGCTGTTCCTGTCATGTTCCATGTCCGTTGGTAATGAAATGTTCGATCCCTGTACCTGCTTCTCATCTCCAGCGTTGGTTCTTACATAAAATGACTGTGACTAATAGGCCGCGTGGTCAATCCGACATCTGCAGTGGCCGTACAGCATTTACTGCAATGCGGCCTCGACAGAAGTCAGAGCATTCATACTTCTTGCGCTTCGGGGAGGTGTCATAAGCATCCAATAAAATTGGTGTGCGCTGCACCACTCGTAGTGGTTCATGGCTAATCTCTATAGCCATCCAACTAATGACAAGCAATTGGCTAAGCGAAAAGACAAGACCTTTCCTCTTTTGAGATGTTGGAGTCCATTTCCCAGTGCTTGGCATAGGAGCTCAGCCCTGATAGCATCAAGTAAAAAGGCTGCACTGGTTTCCCAACTTTGTCTCTATCCCAGAACTCCTCATTGCCCCCCAGCAAAATTTGACTACATTTAGGCTACTGTTTACATGTGTATTTCACACTATGTTGGGGTAAAAATCTGAGTATAATAATGTATGGTTGTCAACCCCAGTACATATTCATGTCATCGTCATCAATCAACTGCATTACAGTTAACTTTGACTACCACCAACGATGTCTGTATGCTAGCTAAGCTAACAGCTTATACAAATGGGAGTTAGCAGTCACTTTTTCGAAACCTGAAAAGGAACAACTTATAAATGTTACGCAGCAAAAACAGACAAATATATCCACATCGGATTTTAGTAACCACGTTATGGGCTTGTTACAATACATCAATCATGACGGATTTGACACATATCCACTTTGTTAGTTCAGATTTGTTGAAATTTGTTGTGCACCAATCCAGCATCCTTCTAAACCCCACAGTCTGCATTCCATATTCCTGTTTACCACATCTTTCCCCATTACCTCCATTATCTCTTACCAGGAGTTCAAGCTCTTTTGCGTGTATTTCAAATCCCTATACGAGATACCATAAAGATGTTGTTTATTTGTGAACTTCTGATAGCCTTTCGTCAAAGTTCTTTATATTTGTTGTCAAGGAAGTGACTTTGTGTCCATACAGGATGTACTGCCCCCACCTACCGTTAACCAATCATGTGATTGCGAAGCTATATGGAGCCCTTCACATTGTTAAGAGAATTTGAAGGCGCACGGTGATGCGGTAGAGAGTTTGATTTGGCCTCGGCAAGCCTCCGGAGGCTCCGCAATTGCCTCACACCCTCCGTATGGGGCCTCAGGACCGCATTTTCAGTTCAAGCATAAATTGGCAAGGGAGTGGACGCTATGTGCATAATGGAAGTTAAGTTAGAAGTTTGTATGAACTATTTAATAAAACAAAAGGAATCTACAATGACTAAAACAGGACTTAAACGACTGTGAATAAAACTAGACTAAAATTGTCCAGAGATTTAGTGGTCTGATAACTAAGAAGGATGAAATGGGACTAAGACTAAAATGTATTTTAGTTATAAGGACTAAAACTAAATCTTAAATAGGTGACAAAATTAACACTGCCTGGGAGTGATGGGTGTGAAGGGGTATGTGATTAGCGAGCCACTGGTCTCTTCCTCCCATGTGAGGGGCTCGTCCCTGGGGATGGGGAGAGGGAGTGGGCTTCTTTAGATCAGTGGCAACGTGGGTGTATGCCTTTGATCTCACTGCTCTTCAATAAAAGCTTTAATGTAGCACTCGGTGAGGAATCCTCACCTGAGTCACACACACACACACACACACACACACACACACACACACACACACACACACACACACACACACACACACACACACACACACACACACACACAGGAAACCGTTCATATCCTCACCCCCCTACTCTTTACACAACCTGTAGAGAGAGAGAGAGAGAGAGGAAGAGAGCGAGGATGTGTGACTCCAGGCCACTAACTGGACTAATCCTGCAGCTTTAATTAAAACTCTCTAATGATCTGAGAGAGAGAGAGAGTCATTTTCCTTCTGCCCTTTCTTTTTACTCCATCTCTCTCCCCGCTCCCCCTCTCCTTCCCTCCTCCAGACACACTTTTTCAAAGACATTTGCTGAACGATTTACATTGCTCCAGAGGGCCCTGAATTTGCAATGCAACAACCGGAGCATATGAAAGAGTAGCATCTACAGCCACTTTTAAGATCCTTTTATAATCCTGATGAGAAGATGAAGAAAAAAAGAAATGGAGGAAGACGAGGAAGAAGAAAAAGCCCACATTCCCTGCCGCTGGTAAATTAAATACAGTATCTTGGGGGCGAGTAGGATGAGGTCGGGTGTTGAGGGTGGGGGTTGTGGTGGGGGTGTAGTGGGGGGGGGGGGGTAGCAGCGGCAGTTTTCGGTTTCTCTGGTGTCAAGAACCGGGGCTAGGCAATCCAATCCCAGCAGCTATGTCTTATCTGTGGCTTTATGGGAGAGACAACAATCTGGCAGATTAGTCGGAGCACAAAGCCATATGCCCCCCCCCCCCCCCAGAGGAGAAATCAGAGGACGCTCCCCGTCCAGGAGTCTCCCGACACATTCACTCTCACTGTCTCCTAAATCCCTCAACACACCACGCAAATACCTGGGTGGGAATATTAGGCCTACCCATCACCATACCCATATGTACAATACATATTAATACCAACCCCACGAGACACACAACTAAGACATTACACTCTGAATGTGAACTCTGCATTTGAATATGCTGTGGTCTTTGAGGAAGGGAATACATATGACCCACCACTATGGATACTAGAACCTCTGAACGATGCAACTACAAAGTCACTTTGCAATTCAAAAAATGCAGGTAAAATCAGGGAGGAGAGAACACCATGAGGATTCAGATGTGCCCAGGGTTATTTGAAGGGATGGGGCCTCTGGCTCATTTTGTGAGGGGCTTTAAGGTCTATCAGCACTGTCACCCAAAGAATAAGTATGGAGGAGCCTCTATGAACATTCTCAGTATTCTGCCCAGAAATGAGGCCGATTTGCTCCTAGATTAAAAACATTGAGTTCCAGGAATGTTATTGATTACACCTGCTCAGCTGTTGCTCACTGGGCCTCTTCCTCCTTCACACAGATTGGTTTTCTGCTCTGCATGGCTCTGCATGGCAGTAGGGAAGTGGATATGCACAGAGTAATGTCTACACATGATGCCACTTTCCAACAAGTCAACATCCCCATCTCTCTGCAGCATACAACCCCATTATTTACTATAACGTTACTCGAGAACGTTACTTATGACTATTTTAGAAGTAATCAAGATGGAGTGTCTCTGGTGACTTTTAGTGTCTGAATTTGAGTCAAAACTTAACCTTCAGTAAACTTGAGATCAGAAACTTCAGAGTGGCTGTTTGTTTAATGACCCGCTCAGTAATTTGACGTACATTTTCTCTTCTCCTCTTCTCTCCTTGGTAATTACTTACAGTCTATAAAAGTTGACACGTTCTTCACTATTACGCGTTAACATTTTAGATAGACTCTCGTTCCAAGGTGTTTTTTAATGTGCCTTGTTTTTTCCTAATCTGTATTGTTCCACACTCCTGCCCTAATGATTTTTCTGCACCACATTTGTAATCAGATTCCTTTGTTTTCCTGGCTAACACACTCAGACCAATGAGAAGAGCTGAGTATCTCTCTCTCTCTCTCTGCACATACTCTCAACCAGTCAATTCTGTTCACATCACACACTGAAGGGGATAGTTGGCCAGCCACTTGATGTCCATAGTCAGTGTGTGTGTCCGTTAGAGAGTGTGCACGTGTGTGTGTGCACGCTTGTGCCTGTACGTGCACGAAGACATGCTTCCTAAGCCCATAACAGCCTGTGGTCCAGACCTGGCTGACAGGTGACATTTTATGTTGCAGTATTAGACAGATGTGGCATTAGTGTGGCTAGCAGGGTTACCCAGAGTGCAGCTTGTGGCCTGGAGGAGGAACAGGGAGAATGAGGTAGTATTAGAGAAAGATACAGGTAGAGAAGAGAGCCTATATAATCCTGCTGGCTAATCGATAGTGGAGACAGACGCTGATGATGGCTGTCGATCAGTCTTACTGGGCTATGTGCGTGTGTGGCAGCGGGCCAAAGCAGCCCTGCTCCAGCCCCAGCGCCTCTCTGTCTTTATAGCTGCCTGCTGCTCCCAGGAGGCGCCAGCCTCACTGATACTGACCCTGGGTCCTCACCGCCATCTGAGACCACCCCCGTCTATCAGTCCCTCTCCCAGAGGGAGGGCCCTGTGGTGGGGGTGGGCTGCTGGACCATGGAACAGAAGGGATAGGCACTATAAGTCTAGGACAGGCTGTAAGAAAATCCCTCTTAGAGTGTACACACCGAAAACAACACAGATAAATACATTTAGTATGCCACTTGTAACATTAGGGTTTAGGGTGCGCTTTTTGGGGTAGGACACAACACAACTGCCAGTGTAATACAGGTGAAGATCCCCATGAGTGCCCTCCACTAGTTTCTTCCCTTACATTAGAGTCACACGGTATGGTTTAATCATCAGGTCTAGAATCATCCTAGAGAGAGGAAATATCTATGTCAGGAAGTAGAGAGAAACACAGTAAAGTTGTGCCTGTTGTCATCTCCAGGGAAGCAGGCCTTATCATCCAGGCCCCATTTGCATGATGAGAAAACACAGCTCAAATTCATCTTAGTAAAGATGTAATAAATGATTTCAACAGCATTATCATCAATTGTACGCAGGTGGGCCGGGAAAATCACTCACTTCAATCAAAAGAGCTGCAGGTCCCCGTGTAAAGAGCCTCATTTTTTACCATCATACAGTGTATTGCAGGAATTGAGAGAGAGAGAGAGAGAGAGAGAGAGAGAGAGAGAGCATATGAGAGCGACAGAAAGATATTGAGATGTTTGTTTAAGGGTCTGCCTCTAGGAGGAGTTGCTGAGCAGCCATGTGAACGTTACAATGTTAGCGGATGGAGGGATAGAGAGAAGGGATGGAGAGGGGGATGCACGTGGAGAGAGAGAGAAAGAGAGGGGGTTAGACCGAGTGAGCTGGTCCCTGAAGCGGAGGAGGGTGACGCTCAGGGGGTCACACAGAGGCAAATTGACTGATCAATGCAGGAGGGCTGTCTGTCGTCCCCAGAGTCCCTGCTGTACCTCCAACTCTAATGAACACAGGACCTTTACTCAAGGAAACACAGGCCTCTACAATAAGAGCTGGCCCAGTCTATCAGCCCAGGGTCCCAGCTACTATACCCCACAAAACACTGGGCTATAGTGAATACAGCCTCTAAGAAGCTGGAAGTCACCCAGTGCAATGGCTCATATATAGTGTAATGGGAAACCGCTGGCTTAAGGGTAGTGTGAACTTGTGGTCAGTGTTTTATCAATCTAATGGTTAATAAACATTGGGCCGCCAGTGCCTTCATATTACGGTGGCAACAGCATCAGTACCTGATATGTTATACTTAGCTCTTCAGAACTCAGCAGCTAACGATATAGGTCGTTATCAATGAAACATCACGGTAAGGTGCAGAGCGTTCGATTTGCCTGCTGGGAGGCAAGGGGACCCTCAGCTCCGCTAAAACCATTGACACCCGCGTGCCATTTTCAAGCGATTGTTAAATAAATGTTAACTATTTGGATGTAATATCGTAACCTCTTGAAAAGCACATATAATCAGAGCTAGAAATGTCCAATTATTCCATGCAAAACAATTGCGCAAATGTTGCTCTATCATCAGAGTTAAACAGCGCGCTTTTCATGGTCAGTAAACATCAATTGATCAAGTCATTTCAGATCTGTGAGGGTAGCCTCACGATAACTCTCAATATTGGCCACCATTAATTGGATATTTGAGTGATAGAAATTAAAAGTGAACCATACCTGACAAGAACGAGTGGTTTAAGTAAATCTGCCACTCTTTGTGGGCTCTGCCTGTCAAGCAGCTGAAAGCCACATTTACCCATGTTCTGTTAACTGATGATGTTTACTTTGCAAGCTACCGGTAGAAACTTTGTAGAGTTGGCTGAACATAGCGGTAAGTCGACCTAATGTCGTTTTTTTTCTCCAACCAACGTAAGCCTATCTAGCGAAGTAAGCTAACATTATCCACCTTTCAACATTGTTTTTAAGTGTTTAATCACATGACAGGCTACATGAAAAAGTATTCTGACAGTACTGACTAACATGTTTTAAAATGAGACACCCATCCTCGCAACGAGAGAACATGTTGATGGCATTTTTTTAAATGTAAGGTCAGCTTTGTCGTCGCCATCTCATTGTGATGCGATATAATGAAATGCATTTGAAAAGCGACATTGTACAGTGCATACGTTCATCCAACCCACATACCTGATGGCTGCCCCTCCTGCTAAAGTGTTTTAAAAGCCTAGATGAGTGGACATTGGGTTAGCTTTCCTTTGTAAAGCAGATAGCGTGAGAGGTTGGAGGAGTACTTCATTGTACTGTATATATAATCTGCTAATGGACTTTCCCTATCTTGCTCTCGTACCACTCACCAGGTACGGTGCATCTGCAGAACCCCACCATAGAGACAGGTCAGAGACTTCAGCTACACAGCCTCATGACACTACCTACCTACGTACAAATGCAAACACATGTACAGTATCTATTCCAAGATTACTCTTATCCATTCTTTAGAGTATGCATGTGTGTGTGTGTGTGTGTGTGTGTGTGTGTGTGTGTGTGTGTGTGTGTGAGAGAGAGAGAGAGAGAGAGAGGCTCGTTCCTACGCTGTTCTGGACTGCTAGGTGAGAGAGAGGGAGGATTGGGCATGTCTTTTTTTTTATCACATATCTTTTGAAAAGTGTGGGAAACAGGGATAGGCAGGGAGAAATCATCTTCATATCAGCTTTAGAAAAAGCCAAAGAATAATGCATTTCATAAATATTTATACCCTCTTTTATTTCATATTCATCTGTTGGAGGGGAGGCGGTAGCGAGCTGCTCTCGATAGGGCCTCATCGTACAGCTTGTAAGTTCCCAGCCTCAATATCTGCAGGACATTACATTTATATGGGGAGAACCACAGGCCAATACAGCCTCGCTATTCCTTTTGGACTAGAAATCAGCGTACTGCTTGTAACATACTGCACTGTATCCAGTCAACACAGGTTTTAGATGATGTTGTACACGTATTATACTCATCTTTTTGGGATGCATCGTTATTTCACAAATCGTTGTACGATATCGAACGTATTTACATGGAGCTATAAGGACGCTACTTTCAATGAAACCGTTTTGTCAAGACAACAGGAGCAACATTGCCAAGTGAGATTTGAACCATGTAGGGACTCCGTGATCATACTCTCAGTTCCCTTTTGGTCTTAAAAAGAAAACAGACACAAAAGTTACACAGCCAATACAAGACCACAGTGAGTGTAAGAAAACACCCAATTGTAGTGTGTGCAATCAAACTGAGAAAGTGTAATTGCGTTTTAACACCAGAGAACAATAACGCTTCCCTCTCCATTTTTGACACGCCACCAAAAACACATTACGAGCGGAGGATACCTCCGTATCATTTCTGTTTTTGCAATATAGCAGGAGAAGCGTTCTCTCTTTGGCGGAGAGGGGAGGCAAAAGGAAGTGGCTGCACGTAGCATGTCTTCATTAAAGTGTCATTCCCCATTATTTTGCTCCTATCTCAATTAGCACTAGCTTTAATAAAGGGCCTCTCTCGTCTCTCTCTCTCTCTCTCTCTCTCTCTCTCTCTCTCTCTCCTCTCTCTCTCTCTCCCTCTCTCTCTCCTTCCCTCCACTGATGTCTGGCTGGTGGTAGAGAGGGGGAGAGAGAGGGAGACCGAGGAGGCACATCTGTGCAGTTTTTACAGGAGCGGCTGCTCCTCTCTCCCCCTCTGAGAGCAATTAGGAGGAGCCGGCGGTGGCTACTCACAGAAGAGAGCCGCTCTGCGTCGTATCTAAGGCTCCATATCCCCCTATTATCACCCGGGAATATGAGAGAGAGCTACGCCTAGCTCCGCGCTGCAACGCAACACCACCACAGGTCACAGAAGAGCCCTCTCCCCAGTCCGCACATGGCACAAAACGGTTGTCTCTCTCACCGAGAGAGACAGAGGGAGAGGGGAGGAGAGAGGGATGGCTTTATACGGAGCTGTAAACCTGGATAAATGTAATAGCAGGAGATCACAGAGTTATATTTCAACCCGGGGGTCTCTTGGTATTCCCATTCACCCATCCGCCTTTCCCTCGACCGCTTCCATGGGCTTCCAGGGGCTTCCAGGGCCTCCGAGCTGCCATTTTACATTTAGGCCCCATGGCTGGGCCTTAGCACAGTAATTGAGCGCATGCATTTGCACTATCTGTCTGTGACGCCCTGTGACAGGCCCTCTGTGGAGGTGGTGTGAGCCTGGCTAGTCATCGGCTGATCTCTCAAATCGTACTCTAATTGGGCGATATTAAACAAGCCATCCCACTTAGCCTTTGGGAGGGTGATCCATATTCACTGCTCCTCATATTCACAACGTCAAGGCTTACTCAACCTCACACACCAGACACACATACGCACACACACACACACACACACACACACACACACACACACACACCCGCTGACACTGTGGACACACACACAGC
This sequence comes from Salmo trutta, assembly GCF_901001165.1. NCBI lineage: Eukaryota > Metazoa > Chordata > Actinopteri > Salmoniformes > Salmonidae > Salmo > Salmo trutta. The sequence goes on along the minus strand of NC_042985.1, from coordinate 34,525,229 downwards.
ACGCACGCACACACACACACACACACACACACACACACACACACACACACACACACACACACACACACACACACACACACACACACACACACACAGACAAAAAGCACATAGAATATCTATATATAATCAGTATATATGTATATTCTATCTAAAACACCATAACAACATGTGTTATTGATGTTGGTTCAAGGCATCCACAAAAGAGGCAGAATGTCAAGTGTTTTGATTCATTCAACATTCCATTATTAATGCGCAATCCTAAAGCAAATGTATGAGATGTTTGTTGTTTAGAGACAGTGTCACGGCATGACTGAACGCTCAGCATGTCAGTCTCAAGGGAACCCTCTTTGAAGAAATATCAACAGTGGACATGTGAAGGCCTCTCCTCACTTACAGGATGTACAGTAATGGCACAGTAGTATGAAGGTTTTGACATGGTTATTCTTAAATTTTTTTCTGTTTTTTTTTACTCTAAACCTTTTTATTTAAAAAATGAATTACTTTTTCAGCTTCCGAAATCATTGATCAATCGGAAGATATGTCGTATTCTCATTACTACAGTGTATTCACTTTTGAAATTAGTATCTTTCCTGACATAAATATAGCTCATCTTAGGAGTCTTTAAAACAATGATTTCTAAGGGAGGGCAATTGTATCATACTCTATTGTATTGCTGTATGTGAAACTGTGTGAGCTGGGTAAGGACAATCTGTTCCCTCAGTGCGTGTGGCTATGTGTTGTCTGTAAAATAGCAGTCCAGAACAGTGAAGGAACAAGGTTCTCTCTCTCTCTCTCTCTCTCTCTCTCTCTCTCTCTCTTTCCACAGAGCCCTTGAGAGGTCGATTCAATTTTCCAGGGCAGCAGAACATTAGCATAGGCTAAAACCATGGCCGTAGGGTCCATATTTTAATGATGAAATTGTTGTTTCTCCAAATCAGGGGTATTAGTTATGTTTTTGACAAAAGACAGCTGTGATCAGTTGGCCTATTTTTACTTTGAGTGCTGGGACAGTGTTTATAAAAAAAAAGGATGATTTATAGGCGCGACCGCTCGCGCAAATTCTCCCCCTCCTCGCGTATATTAAAAATGCGGCGATATTTATTTATATATTATGCGCCAGGCATAGGAATGCAGGTATTGAGGAGCGTAATTGCTGCGAGGAAGCATTCCTCGGAGGAGCTTGGCACATATTAAAAGCTAAAACTTGAGACATGCTTGTGATAATATTCCTAGTAAATCCCGAGCAGGCCTCCGACTCCTGACGTTAAAAGCAACGCAGCACTTCATCTTCGTTGGGCTCCGCGACTTAAGATTGGTCACAAGCAATCTGAGCGGCGCCGGATTGCTAAGGCAGACACAGCGGCGTGCACTGCTCCACTCATAAATCTCCTCTTCCTCCTATGCAAATGATGCTCCATTTTAATTGATAATTTCTCGAATAGCCCGGCTCTGTTGTGGACCCAAGTGTTCTAATGAGAGCGAGGGGGAGACCTATAGCATTCGGCTCCGAATGAAGGATCACGTTTGCAAGTGGGGTAATTATTTAAGAAAGGCAGGGGCTTGTCTGTGTGTTTCTGCACTCATCCACGGGAGCGTGCAGCTTAACTCAAGGTAAATGTGTGAATGTTTGTAACTGTTTATCTATATGTTTATATGTTAACGTGTGCGGCCAGCGCAGTATCCATAAATGCACAAAATAGGAATGTGTGTGAGAGAGGGAAGAGAGAGAGCAAGTGCTTCTGATTGGCTTTTGTAGCCTAGTAGGTTATATTGTGTGTGTGTGTGTGTGTGTGTGTGTCTGTGTGCTTGAACGTGCTTGCGTGCATGTGTATGTGTGCGTTTTCTGTGCGTGGGTGTGTATGTGGGTGTGTGTAATAGAGAGGAATAGAGAGTGTGTCTGTTCCCTTGTCCTCCTCTCGCTATGTGGGTCACAGCTGAGGACCTCCAGGAGGACAATAGAACAGTGTCAGACACACACCGTGATGAATGGTGGAGGCCTGAGCCCATCCTCTACACCATTACACCGCTCCAACCCCAGCACCTGACGTCACCACGGCATTATTTCGAATTTCATTTGATTTCTCGCAAATAATGGACTGGGATGGAGAGGATCAAAAATTAATGGAGAACTTTGGAAGCCCCGTGCATTATTGAGGCTGATTAATTCTTAATAACCGATGTCAAAAAATCACCATCTAGTGTACAGCTAATTCTCATCAAACCACTTTAGTGTACGCGTCTTCAGCCGTCACAATGGCCCTTGCTTCACAGCGTGTTTGCTTGACTTCACCGACATTTGAAGAGAAGGGATCGAGCGTATTTTTTCTTGCTAAACATTTTGTCCATTTTTTATTTTCTTGCTCAAGCTGAAATGTGAGGGCCGTCAGTACCTTTCTTTCAGACAGACTGACGTTAGTAGCGTTCAGTCACAGTTCTGAATGATGCGTGGGGTGTTTTTGCGTTGTGTTTATGCCCGCCTGTGTGAATTGTGGGAAACACACCCCTGGTGTAGAACAGCCAATTTATGTTTATACTGTATCTGTTAAGATAAGATTAGCTCTGATTTATCGTACACTTTTAGACCTCTGAGAGCCTCTACAATGATCAATATCTACGTGCTACTTATCTACATACATACAGTACCTCAGTGGAAGGTGTGGCACAGCATTGGCTTGAGGTTAAATCTGATCCAAAAACAGTATTATTCCTGATTTGTTATACGGCGTTTCACAAAGAATCGAAGAAATTGACGGTTCCCACGTACATACTGTATGTGTAGCATGAGATAATAGGGGAACAGGAATATAGAAACATTTCAAAAGTAAGCAGCATTTATGCTGTGTGCCTAATGCAATCTGGCCAGAGATACAGCCCAGCAAAATACGTCGTACCTTGGTTAGAATACTCGTTTCAAAGCATGTTTACATGAGTTAGAGATTAACACCGTGGTTGATATGGTGATGAACATCATGACGGTGTGATCATTCTGGTTTCACACCAGTAGGGGGAAGAGTGTCCAAAGGAACAACCGTTAGCACAATAACAAATCAAAAGTATTAGGCTTCTCCTCAAACGGCCCAAAATGTACATTACAGATAAGCATGTGTCATTTTGATAAGCATGTCAACTTTTTGGGTTATGTGAAGTAAACTTTAAGCCCAGGAAATGAGGAAGAAAACATTGATCTCAGAATAATCCCCCCCCCCCCCCCCCCCCCCGCTGTTCACCACGTCCTTTGGTTATTGCAGCAGAATATATAGCCAGACATTCTGTACTGTGTCCAACTGTGTCTGTGCGGTTGCAGCAGTATTGTAGTAATAATGTTCAGACAAGCAGTTCACATCGTCTAATCGTTACTTTGTGCAGTACCTGTGATCATCTCACACACACCTGTGCTACACACCATACAGAAACACATACATATCACAGAACATGTGCGTACACATGCTCATGCACACACAAACATAGACACAAACACACACACAGTACAATGCTACCTTTTTAACGATGGTCTCATGAAACCAGACGGTTTTTATTTATCTTATTAAGGCCTCCTGTTTGGAACTCTTTTTTCCCCCATTTAACAATCTGTACATGGAGCAAGGCGGCATCGCAGCCCAAACTGACATGATTTTGTTTTAAGGGTTCAACAACTCGCTTGTTGTACAGCGCCGTAATTAGCACAGCACGCTCACATTAATTAGCACTAAGTGTTATCATTTTATTAATCGCTACCAGGGAGGGGCGAGAAGAGACGATACGGTTTCTATAGGATCATTTAGTGGTCTCCAGTCTCTGACCGTCAAACTCAACCAAAACACACACCACGAGCATCATGGTAAATGGCGACACCATTCATTAAGACCTTTTATGCAAATTCTGTTTGTTTTATAAACAAATTAACAGCCCAGATTTCCCGAAAACAGGTGCTGTGGTGTGACTGCGCACTAAATGATGTGATACTGAAGGAATTAATTAGAGCCCAAGCAGTAATTAGATGCAATAATTTGTGTGATTAGCGGGCTGTTTAAGATGGAAGACACATACACCCACACACGCTCACACACTCACTCACCATGCACGCAAGCCCTCGAACACGCTCGCACGCACGCACGCACACACACACACACACTAACTCATACACCGTGAATGCACGGCTGTGGTGTGCTTGTTGTCCCTCTTCACACACTGAAGAGATCTCCCATCAACACATTTAGAAATTGTTTCATTAAAAAACGCTGACATGGCTGAAGCTAATTACAAAAATAAGCGGTTGGGGGGCTTGTGCCTCTTTTTTCTCTCTCTCTCTCCTTCTCTCTTCCCAAGTTAAAGAGCCTCCTAACCTCAAAGCAAAGGGGAGGTTTACACACACACAGCACTTCTATATTTGGAAGAGGCTATGATAAAAGTTTGCCATTTTTACGCGTGTTACATATTATCAAAATCATAAAGTGCATAATAAATTTCTGCAGATTCAGTATATTTGGTTCTCATTCCGATTCTGTTAATGGGGCTGCCCTGTTTTTCTGTAGTAACATAGTCAAGGGGGAAAAGTTACAAATGGGAAAAGTTTTATGAAAGCCAGAAAGAGAAAAGAGAGGCAAATATGTTAAAGCTCTGGCTAAAACGAATATTACAGGAAGTAAAATTGCTATTCCTTGTGGTGACATAACATCATCAAACATTTGAACCCAGATCTATAGAAGCGCATACCGTACATGTACACCCACAAGCACTTGCTCAGTTCTGTATTTGCATGTGTTGAATGTTGCCGTTGATAATTCCCGTACTGTAACCTGAGATCGTACCTTCTCTCATGTAGCCTAAAGGGCCTGTACAATCATGATTGGTAGCACAGCATACTAATCCTTCAAATCAGAGGAAACTAGTCCCTAATATCACTTTAATCAGGGCCTTTTCATGATACTGGAGTTTACAGGGGGAAAGAGGGCAAATGTTTCCATACCTCAGCATACCTGCTTAGCCCTGTGAGTAAAAGTCCAAAGTAGAGATGGGCTTTTTATGGTCTGTCGATGGGATTTTCCCATCAGCACCCCTCCCTCCTCTTCTCTTTCTCCCTTCTTCCATATGTCTCCTGTGACAGAACGGATTCCTTGGAACAGGTTGCATATCGCTGCTTATTTGAGAGCTCTTGGAGTTTCACATGGCACTCAATAAGTTAACATCACCCCGAGCAGGCCCCTTCTCCCCCTACGAGCCCTCGTCTCTTCTCCTCTCCGTTCCACCATATTGTTCATCACAGCTCTTCTATCTGAGAGGTTGAAATTCATCTCCGTCTCATACGCAAATCCACAGGAACATCCATTGTCCAGGCCAGCGAATACAGAAACAGATTCCTACATGCATAGCTTATTTTTTTTAATGAGAGTTATAGAGACATGAGAAGGAGTTTTGAAAAGTTTTCAGTTTTGGTGTAGCATATTGCAGTGTGACGACAACTGAGGCAGGGGCGGGAGCAGGAGGCTTGGTGGTAGGCCTACATGAGCGAGTCTAAAGGTGACATGTTTGGCCTTATCCATGTACAGCCAAAGGTGATCTATTATATTGACAAGATAGCTGACTTACCGCTCTAACAATGGAAATACATGTCCTCAATGATTGAAAGCAGGCGAGATCAGGTGGAACCATTCTAGCAAGTGAGAAGGGAAGATATGCGTGTGAACAACAGGCACAACTAAGTTGTTGCCGGAATGCCACGTGCATCCACTTATATCAGTACATTTGTAACAGCCTAAACATTACAAAACTTCTATTTGATCAAATAAGCCTCTCGTAACTCGACACTCTCTCATAGACCTCCATACAAAAAAATGGACTTACCTCAAGCCAAAAAATCATCTCGCTTCACCTCTTCCTCTCTGGTACAACTCATTTGCACACTGCAGCTCTCCTCATTGTACAAAACAATTGTTGCTCAAGGTATTTCTGAACAAAAGACATTTGAATAACTGACAACTCCAAGCAAGATGGAGACCGCCTCGTAGCACTCACGCCGGTAGCCATGAAGTGCTTTGATGGCTCACATCAACAGCATCCTCTCAGATACCCTAGACCCACTCAAATTCACATACCGCCCCAACAGATCCACAGATGACGCAATCTCAATCGCACTCCACACTGCCCTTTCACACCTGGACAAGAATAACACCTATGTAAGAATGCTGTTCATCGACTACAGCTCAGCGTTCAACACCATAGTGCACACAAAGCTCATCACGAAGCTAAGGACCCTGGAACTAAACATCCCTCTCTGCAACTGGATCCTGTATTTCCTGACGGGCCGCCCTCATGTGGTAAGGGTAGGCAACAACACGTCTGCCACACTGATCCTCAACACTGGGGCCCCTTAAGGGTGTGTACTCCTGTACTCCCTGTTCACAACAGTGGTAGGTCTGATCACCGACAACGATGAGACAGCCTATAGGGAGGAGGTCAGAGACCTGTCAGTGTGGTGCCAGGACAACAACCTCTCCCTCAATGTGAGCAAGACAAAGAGCTGATCGTGGACTACAGGAAAAGGCGGGCCGAACAGGCCTCATTAACATTGACGGGGCTGTAGTGGAGCGGGTTGAGAGTTTAAAGTTCCTTGGTGTCCACATCACCAACGAACTATCATGGTCCAAACACACCAAGACAGTCGTGAAGAGGGCACGACAACACCTTTTCCCTCTCAGGAGACTGAAAAGATTTCACATGGGTCCCCAGATCCTCAAAAAGTTCTACAGCTGCACCATCGAAGGTATCCTAACCGGTTGCATCACTGCCTGGTATGGCAACTGCTCGGCATCTGACCATAAGGCTTACAGAGGGTAGTGCGTACGGCCCAGTACATCACTGAGGCCAAGCTTCTTGCCATCCAGGACCTATATACTAGGCGGTGCCGGAGGAAAGACCAAAACATTGTCAGACTCCAATCACCCAAGGCATAGACTGTTTTCTCTGCTACCGCACAGCAAGTGTTACCGGAGCACCAAGTCTAGGACCAAAAGCCATAAGACTGCTGAACAATTCATCAAATGGCTACCGGACTATTTACATTGACACCCCCCCTCCATTTGTTTTGTACACTGCTGCTACTCGCTGTTTATTATCTATGCATAGTCACTTCACCCCTACCTACATGCACAAATTACCTTGACTAACCTGTACCCCCGCACATTGACTTTGTACCGGTTATTGTTATTGTTATTTTATAGTGTTACTTTTTTATAATCTTTTACTTTAGTTTATTTGGTAGATATTTTCTTAATTCTTCTTGAACTACACTGTTGGTTAAGGGCTTGTAAGTAAGCATTTCTCGGTAAGGTCTACACTTGTTGTATTCAGTGTATGTGACAAAAAAAGTTTGATTTGATTTGAGATGTGGATATTATACTATTGTTGTTTAGGTGATATCTGGGCCCCAGACATCATTTCTAGGTCTAGGAGCCATAGGACCATAAGACCCATTGTACCGCTCGGTTAACCCTCATGTAAGAGAACGATAAGAGCTAGCCACCATGTAGAGATGCACAATGAAGAACAGATTGTTCTGAACCCTCTCCTTCCTCACGAAAAGTAAAGCAGAAATACTGGGACCATAATTGTAGAATAACAAGAGAAACCTCAGGGATGTAATTTGTCATCCGGCACATTAAAAAGGAGAGTAGAGTGGGGAACAACATGTATTGCTCTTCTATTTAATGACCGCCCATCCTCCCCTCCCCTGATTACTAAAACTTTGATATCTACCTCCTTTAACAATGAGAGAAAATGGTCTAGGCTGAGAACGTATGGCGTTTAAAAAAGCATTAGCAAAGGGATAAATATTGTTGTTGGAAACAAGCTGCTAACAAATAAACAAGCGCATGATGAAGTGTGTGATTTGTGGACAGAAGCTCTGCACATCCCATTCAAAACCGTTTGAGTGGGAACTTTGAAACTCCAGAGTTAGAATTTGGTTTTGGCTAAGGAAACTATGAATTTGAAAATGTTCCTTGCATAAAGGTTCAACAAGCAAGAAGCTGGTTTGAACATGAAGATCGTAGAATTTTGACGGGATTCATCCAGATGAATTAGACCAGAGCCTCTCCAGAGAACTTAGAACTCCACACCACATCAATTATTACCAAACACAATTCCAGCTATTAGCTCTCATTCCTGAATACCTCAAATCAAAAATTTAAGTAGAAATTAATGCTGCTAAAAGAGAAATAATGGAGGGTAAAGACCAGGGAGCATTTTTTCTGACTGAGGAGGGGGGGGGTTCTGTGTCTGAGGAGTTTTGACACATTTCTGTGTGAAGTTGGTATGAAGCGAATCTATTACCATACAGCTTATCCATGGTGAGCATTACCGCACCGCGGAGAGAATTAGCATTCAATGAACAAAATAGAAAGGAAATGGAATAAAAAAGGATTATGTGTATTATACTTCCCTCCTATTTTTACTAATCTTCACCGGGGTCAATGTTTTATCAAAATTGATTTCCCTTTTCCGGGATATCCTGTGGTATCATATCACGGTACAGTATTCATTGGTTTGTGGCTTTGTCTCCATGCAGTTACTGTGCTTGGTGGTAATCTCTGTGCTGGTGAAAGGTGTGGGGATTACAATGTGATTAATTCATATTAGACCACAAAACATAACAGGGGTGAATAGGCGTATGTAGTCGTACACACTGGAATGGGCAGAGCACCCAGGATGGTTCTATCCACAGATGGACACCACAAATGATGGATAGATCCACAGTGGGTGGACAGTAAGGGTTGCTCATCAGCTGTTGCGTCTTGGCGTAGTTTCACTGCCAGTAAACGTCTCAGCACAACAGAGATAGAGATACTGCTGTCATAGTGGCCATGTGTCTATGAGTATTGAGTAAAGCAGGTCAGGACATTCTCCTCAGCGGCAGACAGAGAACTCCCCAATTAAAACCCCCAGGGTAATCACACAGTGGTATGATATGTTGTATTTAAATAGCTGTTTGAATATATTATGTGAAATCTTAGCTTTTGTTTGACGGTTGTTCTGAACTCTAAGGACTTAGCGGTAAAAGTAAAGTTCAACGCACATGCTGGAGGGTTCATAGCTAATGGCCGCCACTCGCTTGTTTGGAGGTTGGTTTGTATTTGTTTTCCATTTTGCACAACGACCTCTCGCACAGAGCTGGCTTTTCCTCTGGTGAAGGGTTACTCTGCTGCCTTCATTTCCCCCTGATTATCTTGAGGCCTGTCATCTTTCTACAGCTAACACCCCCCCCCCCACCATCCCAGTCCTCTTCCTAATAGATGTGAAACACTCCAGTCAATAATATTTTACTTGTCTTCCCCTACACTCGTCTCTCTCCGTGTGATCGGCAAGACTTTAAAAGAGTCAGGAGGGAGGTTCACATCGGAAAGTTCAGCCAAATGTTATCAACCACGGGGATATTTCCTCCTCCCCTCCCCCCATCCCCCATCTCACCCCCTTCCAAAACCTGCAGCCAATAACAGCCAAGCGTCACTGATAACATCAACAGCTGTCAAATGCCCAGGCAACTGTGGTTGTCTCATAAACCCAAACACCTGTATTCCCTCATTCCCTGATTGTTATCCTTCACCCCCTCCACCACCCCTCCGAGCCTCCCTCTCCTCCCCATCACTCACTTCAGTTTGATTCACCTGTCAGATGGCCTCTGCCAAGATCTCTGCAAGGGGGGGTTAGGTTAGGGTTGGGGGAACGGAGCAAGGAGGGAGGGAGGCGATTTATAAACTGAGAGAGCGCCTCTTCAAAAGTTTGGCATGCTTTGAAAGGGAGAGCTGAGGCCTGCAGAGAGCGTGTCGCCACGGCTTCTTCAGTGATTTCTTCTTCTTCTCCTTTCATTTTGTTTTACAGACCACTAGGGGACGAGGGAGGGCTTTTAATTATTATTATTTATGTTATTATTATTATTATTTATTTTAATTATCTCACCTTACTGCCCTTATCTGCAGTGCTTCACCACCACCGCCACTACCGTCACGGCCTGCCCAGGATGCTCTAGTGCCCCTGAGAGACAGTGGCACCCTGGGCATGAGGGCACCAGGATCCTGCCAGGGATAATCCACTTCCTGGGGCTTTGAATCGCATCACAGGCAGCTGTCACGCTGCTGCTCCCCATCCATCATTTAGTCAATGAGAAATACGGATTAGAAAACACAAACAAAATTCAGCCCTTTGTTCTCCATTTGATGGGAAACATAACAGCGTTGCTGGGAGACACCAGCTCAGCAGTCCAGCGCAACACAACTCTTTAAGACAAATGCTGTGGGGTGTTTAATCATATGCGATGTCGATATCTCTAGGTTTAAGATGGGAAGGAGGTGGTTCCAATGCTGTTCTCTTCTGACGAGCATGGAATGGTTGTGACTGCCAATCATTTGAAACATAAAATTATTATTCATGATCTGTGTGTGTGCTGGAGAAACAGGAAACTCTTAATCATAGACAGGAAGGAGCACAGAGAGAGTTACAATGTATCTCTCGTCAGAACGGAGAGAGAGAGAGTTAGAGAGAGAGACAGAGAGAGGGAGAGAAAGAGAGAGAAAGAGAGAGCTAGAGAGAGATCTAGAGAGAGGGAGAGAGAGAGCACAAACTGCATTTCCAGGGTTTGCAGGTCGCCCCTTTCTCGTTGTTTGGATTTATGTGTGAGACACATTAACAGTAGAATGGAATGCAGCACTCGTACACTTCCCCAACATGTGGCTCTTTACCCTTCCCAGATAGCACAGAGACTGAGCCCAGGGGAGAGTAAGAGGTAAGAGGACCGTGTGTGTGTGTGTGTGTGTGTGTGTGTGTGTGTGTGTGTGTGTGTGTGTGTGTGTGTGTGTGTGTGTGTGTGTGTGTGTGTGTGTGTGTGTGTGTGTGTGTGTGTGTGTGTGAGAGAGAGAGATACAACAGTTATAGGGGGCTGTTTTTGTCGATGGACAAGGATGGCACACTGGCCCATTCTCCTTGCCTCCAATTCCTCCAATAACAGTGACAAAATAAAGGGAACATTTAATTTTCACTAAATCATAAACATAAAATATTGAGGGATACAATTACAAGTTATTCTTGTCTCAAAAATCAGTAAACTTCACATGGAAAGGCGTTTGGGTCTTTGCGTGTCAAAAAATACACTTTATATAGCACTATAAGCTTTTAATTTGACACGTCAAATAACAGAGTCCTGTTATAGAATGTTGTGTGTGCTGAATTTGCATGCGCAAGCCAAGCGCCAAAACTACGTCAGTAGCACTGTCAAAGCTGTAAAAAAAATATATGTATATAATCTCCAAACAAGCACACACACCGGTCACGATGTGTTTACAATACCACATTGACAATAAGCCATCATTTGTTTGGACCAAATAGGAAAATGTCTGTGTGAGCATTTGAAATAAGATCAGGATCAAACGAGCAGGATCAAAAATGTCCCAGAGGCAGGGGAGAAAGGATGATGATCCTGCTGCTGCTGCCAGCCAGCCAACCACACCCCAGGCAGTTGCACCTGACTCCTCCTAGCTAGTCAAAATACAGATTAATAATCAAGGATTTTGTCAACATTGATGACAGTTTAGAAACTGGAGGCAGGCCTTCTCCCTACTACGTTGACTTCGGTTGACAAATATCTTTGATACAGACGGTATTATCAACTTCCGGGGTAGCTGGCTAGCTAGCTAAACAAGGACCAGAAACTGCAATCATTTTCTATTTTCTTAGCAATGATTTAAGAATCCATATGACTAAGTATTAAACTCAGAAAAAAAACGTCCTCTCACTGTCAACTGCATTTATTTTCAGCAAACTTAACATGTGTAAATATTTGTATGAACATAACAAGATTTAACAACTGAGACAAACTGAACAAGTCCCACAGACATGTGATTAACAGAAATGGAATAATGTGTCCCTGAACAAAGGGGGGGGTGCAAAATCAAAAGTAACAGTCAGTATCTGGTGTGGCCACCAGCTGCATTAAGTACTACAGTGCATCTCCTCCCCATGGACTGCACCAGATTTGCCAGTTCTTGCTATGAGATGTTACCCCACTCTTCCACCATGGCACCTGCAAGTTCCCGGACATTTCTGGGGGGAATGGCCCTCGCCCTCACCCTCCGATCCAACATGTCCCAGACGTGTTCCATAGGATTAAGATCCGGGCTCTTCGCTGGCCATGGCAGAACACTGACATTCCTGTCTTGCAGGAAATCACACACAGAACTAGCAGTATGGCTGGTGGCATTGTCATGCTGGAGGGTCATGTCAGGAAGGGTACCACATGAGGGAGGAGGATGTCTTCCCTGTAACGCACAGTGTTGAGATTGCCTACAATGACAACTAGTTCAGTCCAATGATGCTGTGACACACCACCCCAGACCATGACAGACCTTCCACTTCCAAATCGATCCCGCTCCAGAGTACAGGCATCGGTGTAACGCTCATTCCATTTGATGATAAACGCGAATCTGACCATCACCTCTGGTGAGACAAAACCACGACTCGTCAGTGAGAGCACTTTTTGCCAGTCCTGTCTGGTCCAGGAACAGTGGCTTTGTGCCCATAGGCGACGTTGTTGCCGGTGATGTCTGGTGAGGACCTGCCTTACAACAAGCCTACAGTCCAGCCTCTCTCAGCCTAATGCGGACAGTCAGTTTGTTGCCATCCTGTACCTGTCCTGCAGGTGTGATGTTCGGATGTACCGATCCTGTGCAGGTGTTGTTACACGTGGTCTGCCACTGCGAGGACGATCAGCTGTCCATCTTGTCTCCCTGTAGCATTGTCTTAGGCGTCTCACAGTACGGACATTGCAATTTATTTCCCTGGCCACATCTGCAGTCCTCATGCCTTCTTGCAGCATGCCTAAGGCACGTTCACGCAGATGGCCAGGGACCCTTTTTTAAATGTTTTTAAAAAATTATTTCACCTTTATTTAACCAGGTAGGCTAGTTGAGAACAAGTTCTCATTTACAACTGTGACCTGGCCAAGATAAAGCAAAGCAGTTAGAAAGACAGGGTCCTGAAAAAGGGACGTTTCTTTTTTTGCTGAGTTTAGCTAGGCAGCCACTTATTGTTCTCCTATTGAAATTGAACTTCAGTTCATGAAAATAGCTACCAGTAGCTAGCTAGCTAGATTACGAAGTAAACAAGCTAAACAGCTAACTAGCCCCGTTGCCCCAAGCTAACGTTATATGTAGCTAGCTAGCTTCATCTGGCTTTTGTGTGTCGCTTGACCGGACTGGGTCTGACCATCATCAATCAAATACAAAAACATTTGTTATAAATTAGGGGTATTTTAGATGATGACGCCTATCTAGATACCTAGCTACCTGACAATAGCTGAACAGATCTCGTTTTGCTATGTTTTTTTGGGGAGAACATTGCATCCATCAGCTAGTTTGCTTTACATCTGACCAGCACTGAGCTTGTGTGTCTGCCTCATTCATCATCATAGCAGTCATACCATCATCATAGCAGTCATATTCATATTCAGGTCCTGAATATGACTGCACGTCACAGAATAATTGAACTTTCATCATTCTTTCCCGTAGTTGTTACACACTGATTACACTATCACTCGTATTTCATATGTCACAGCTATTCACGGATAAGCTTATTTGATGCGTCAAATAGTGTTATTTGACGTGTGTCTTTTTTGACGCACAAATATATTTTTTTATTTCATTCCGTCTACACAGAAATCTGACATTGTAGCCACCTTTCCCCTCACACCCAGAGTGTTTTATTACAATCAGTACCAATGTGCAAGACATAATTAAACAAAGCGGTTCGAGGGGTCTGGACTGAAGTGTTCCTGTCAGAATTCCAGTGGCGTAAGCAATTTATTTCTTAACACATAGTTCATATTGTTTAAGGCACACTATATATCTGTCAGCGATTACAGGAAATATGGCTTTAATACAGCATCACACACAACGGGGGACAGAAGATATATTTCTAGCGATCTTTTCCAAAAAAAGAGAGTAGGCCATTTTATTATCTCTCAAAGAGGAAACGGCAAAGCTAAAAAGTAACCACACCATAACGCAATGATTCACCCATTCAGTGTTCACTTGTTTCCTTCTGATTATTCTGCTTGAAAAAAAAAGACATTTAGTGAGTGGTTCATCACGCAGCTCAATGTGAAAAACCATGCAACTGAAATGGGAACCATTAACGGTCCTCAATATCAAAACAACATCTATTTGGCCTAGAGATTTAAATCCTCATGCATACTGCACATGTTCTACCTCTTTAATATGTCTACCTAATGTGATTCAACTCCCAGACTAGATAACAATCTATCACATCAGGGCAGAATTAGTGAAAACAATACACACTGTCATTGTTATTTATTAAAGGATGACATTCAAAGTATGCTGCCAGGGAAGGAAGTGAATCAGGTTTAACTGAAGACTAATTACAAAGCTAAATCCATCCACATTTGCTATTCACTGTAAAATGCATATATACATATTTAGCCTTTCTGCATAGGATGAAGGATAAGATACACATTGGGTAGTGAAATACAAAATTCAATGCATAAGCCAAAATTCCAGCCAGAAGGAGCACTTATTACCAATACTAAAACCAACCAACAGTGTCACGCCCTGATCTGTTTCACCTGTCCTTGTGCTTGTCTTCACCCCCCTCCAGGTGTCGCCCATCTTCCCCTGTGTATTTATACCTGTGTTCTCTGTTTGTCTGTGGCCAGTTAGTCTTGTTTGTCAAGCTTACCATGGTTTGTTCCTGTCAGCGCCTGTCTTTTCCCAGCCTCTCTTTTTCTCTTCCTCCTGGTTTGTGACACTTGCCTGTCCTGATCCCGTACCCGCCCGTTTGACCATTCTGCCCGTCCCTGAGCCTACCTGTCGTCCTGTACCTTTGCTCCACCTCGGGATTACTGAACTCTTCCTGTCCTTGACTCTGAGCTTGCCTGCCGTCTTGTACCTTTGCTCCTACTCCGAATTATCGACCCCTGCCTGCCTTGACCTGTCGTTGCCTGCCCCGGTGGTTACAATAAACATTGGTACTTCACTCAGTCTGCACTTGGGTCTTACCTTGATTCCTGATACAACAGTACTGATTGGGAAAGGGCGACATAACAGACATTTAACCACTCTGGCCACTTAGAATATTTTCTCAAAGTGTGATTAGCTACTGGCTAATGTTATGCTCATGCCATTTTGTATTTGGGTTAGACATGTTAGACATGTCGAGGCGTGTTCAAGGCATTGGTGCCTATACACCCAATTACAAATATAATAGTATAGTTTGGATGTTATAAGTAATCAAGAAGATAAAAACAGAGCACATTAACATTTCATGGCAATGAGGTAGCTTCTGTAAGTTTTCTCAGATCAGAATTTGAGCTAGCATGCTACAAAATTATGCTAACCCATACTTTGTATTTGTCAGTTGGGTTTGTTCATTTGTTTTATTTTATATGCATGGCGAGGCAAGATCTCCCAAATGGCCAATGCTCACGTTAGCGGGCTACAAGTCAAAGTAAACTGAAATCGTGGTCTGCTGCCAATCCTCCAGATATTTTCCAGACACAAAAACAGTTAAGCAACACAGATGTAGATCTGACCTGTCCCTTTAACGCATCAGAGAAAGACACTAAACCATGTCTGCTGTACTATTTGGTCCCTCTGTGTTTTTAAATAAAGTTGAACTTGGACAGTTTTTTCTTCTTTCCTTTGTAAAAGTCTCAGGTTCAGTTGTATGAAAGCCTACGGGGTGAGAGGGGGATGGCAGAATAAACACTCACTAATTAAGAGCGCACAATATCCGCTATCATTGCATTTTTTGTTCCGCCAAGGACTTCAGAGGAGGCAGGGCTTTTTGCCTTCAATTTTCCCACACGTCAGCCACTCCGCCATGGCTCTGTGCTGTGCAGCTGAGAGTCACTCGTCTGCACAGCCCTGAATGCACCTACTGCAGCCCTGGGCCTCTTTAATACCAATTAACAAGGCCACAGATACCCAGCTAACAAAGCAGCTAGCTCTGAGCTGACAGAGAGGAACCGAACTGCCTAGAGGGAGGAGAGAGGGACACATCCGCATCTCCCCTGTCCCTTCTCCCCTCCCCCTGTACCTCCGTTTTCCCTTCCACACGCCTCCCCCTGCCTCCCTTGTCCCCACCTCCCCTCTTACTCCTCCTCCCCCTTTCATGTCCAAATGGAAATGATGAGGAGGAGACCTGTTTTAAATTGTCCATGAACACAAAATTGAATTAGGTGTACCTAGATGATTTCATTGTAAGGGATAATTCAAAGGAACATTAATGTGTTTTATTTTTTATTGGTGCAAGAAGATGGATTTTCACGGTGTTAATTTGAATGAGGATGCATTTAAATGATTTATAATTTGTGCATTGTTAAGTCTTAGTTGGAAATGTCACAACACATTGTGCTTTGTCAGTGGTATCCATTGCAGTGTGAATGTAATGTATGTTACTCTCACCTTATATTGTAAGGCTCAGAGACCTGCAAAACACCACAGAGCTGTAGAGAACACTTCATAGGTTGAAAACATTGGAACAATTTGATATGCCACTGATGCATATACAATACATACAAGACAATACAATATCCAGACAGAACCCAGCAGTGATGTACTGTGCATCCCAGCCTGATAAAACCCAGTAGTGTTGGTCTGTGCATCCCAGCCTGATAAAACCCAGTAGTGTTGGACTGTGCATCCCAGCCTGATAAAACCCACTAGTGTTGGACTGTGCATCCCAGCCTGATAAAACCCAGTAGTGTTGGACTGTGCATCCCAGCCTCAGTGATGGACTGTGTTTTGTGTAGAGCTGGGGAGGAGATTCCCTGGGTTACAGAGGCAGTGGTGGTGGGTGTAAAACGCTTTGATTGTTTTAATAACGGGGCGGACGTCCCTCAGTGTAATTAGCTTGCTGCAGGTTTCCAGGCCCAGCTCATTTGTGTCAGGCGGGGAGTAATTGTGTTGTAAAATATCGGCCCAGTGAGTGATAGCGGGAGCGAGCCGCTGGCTGATTTGTGGGGCTGTGGCCTGCTGTATGAATTACTAAACAATCCTGATATTTTTATATAAAAACCAAGATGAAGGACAGCTTCAGCTAGACTTTGAGGTACAAGGCAGAATCGCAGTGACAGTGTGTGTGCATGTGTATAAACTACACTGATGTGTGCCAGAATAGATGGATGTCGTTTTATGGGTACCTAACCAATTGTGCTATTGTGTGTGTTTTTTCACGTAATTTGTAACTTACTTTGTGCATAATGTTTCTGCTGCTGTCTCTTATGACCGAAAAGAGCTTCTGGATATCAGGACAGCGATTACTCACCTCGTACTGGATGAAGATTTTTTTTTTAACCTGTCGGACGCGAAGGATTTACTTCAGGCACACGACAAGGCCCAAATCCCCATCATTAGCTTGAAGAAGAGGTGGAGATATCAGGGATGTAGGTCAGGGTGCCATGTAAGGATCTGACAGCGAGTGAGTAATCCCCCTCTACCATCAGCCCTATTAGCCAACGTGCAATCATTGGATAACAAAATGGATGAGCTCCGATCACGACTATCTCACCAACGGGACATTAAAAACTGTAATATCTTATGTTTCACTGAGTCGTGGCTGAACGATGACATGGGTAACATACAGCTGGCAGGGTTTTCGGTCCATTGGCAAGATAGAACAGCTGCCTCCGGTAAGACAAGGGGTGGAGGTCTGTGTATATTTGTAAATAACAACTGGTACACGAAATCTAATATTAAGGAAGAATCAAGGTTTTGCTCGCCTGAGGTAGAGTATCTCATGATAAGCCATAGATAACACTATTTACCAAGAGAGTTTTAATCTATATTTTTTGTAGCTGTCCATTTACCACCACAAACTGATGCTGGCACTAAGATGGCACTCAACAAGCTATATAAGGCCATAAGCAAACAAAAAAAATGCTCATCCAGAGGCGGGGCGCTCTTAGTGGCCGGGGACTTTAATGCAGGGAAACTTAAATCCATATAACCTCATTTCTACCAGCATGTTAAATGTGCAACCAAGTATGCCACATCAGTCACTGGCTTCATCAATAAGTGCATTTATGATGTTGTCCCCACAGTGACCGTACGTACATAGCCCAACCAGAAGCCATGGATTACAGGCAACATCCTCACTGAGCTAAAGGTTAGAGCTGCTGCTTTCAAGGAGCGGGACTCTAACCCGGACGCTTATAAGAGATCCTGCTATGCCCTCCGACAAACCATCAAACAGACATAGCGTCAATACAGGACAAAGATTGAATCGTACTACACCGGCTCCTACACTCGTCGGATGTGGCAGGGCTTGCAAACTATTATGGACTACAAAGGGAAGCACAGCCATGAGCTGCCCAGTGGCACAAGCCTATCAGACGAGTGAAATAACTTCCATACTCACTTCGAGGCAAGCAACACTGAAGCATGCATGAGAGCATCAACTGTTACGGATGACTGTGTAATCACGCCCCCCATAGCCGATGAGAGTAAGACCCTTAAACAGGTCAACATTCACAAGGCTGCAGGGCCAGACGGATTACCAGGACGTGTACTCTGAGCATGCGCTGACCAGCTGGCAAGTGTCTTCACTGACATTTTCAACCTGTCCCTGACCGAGTCTGTAATCCAAACAAGTTTCAAGCAGACCACCATAGTCCCTATGCCCAAGAACACCAAAGTAACCTGCCTAAATGACTACCGACCCGTAGCACTCATGTCTGTAGCCGTGCAGTGCTTTGAAAGGCTGGTCAAGGCCTACATCAACACCATTATCCCAGAAACCCTAAACCCACTCTAATTTGCATACCGCCCCAACAGATCCACAGATGATGCTATCTCTATTGCATTCCACACTGCCCTTTCCCACCTGGACAAAAGGAACACCTATGTGAGAATGCTATTCATTAATTACAGCTCAGCATTCAACACCATAGTGCCCTCAAACCTCATCACTAAGATAAGGACCCTGGGACTAAACACCTCCCTCTGCAACTGGATCCTGGACTTCCTGACGGGCTGCCCCAAGGTGGTAAGGGTAGGTAACAACACATCTGTCACGCTGATCCTCAACACAGGGGCCCCTCAGGGGTACGTGCTCAGTCCCCTCCTGTATTCCCTGTTCACCCATGACTACATGGCCAAGCACGACTCCAACACCATCATTAAGTTTGCTGACAACACAACAGTGGTAGGCCTGATCACGACAACGATGAGACAGAAAAAGGAGGACCGAGAAAAAGGTTACAGAAAAAGGAGGACCAATCAACCCCCATTCTCATCGACAGGGCTGTAGTGGAGCAGGTTGAGAGCTTCAAGTTCCTTAGTGTCCACATCACCAACGAACTATCATGGTCCAAATACACCAAGACAGTCGTGAAGAGGGCACGACAACGCCTATTCCCCGTCAGGAGACTAAAAAGATTTGATATGGGTCCTCAGATCCTCAAAAAGTTTGACAGCTGCACCATCGAGTGCATCCTGACTGGTTGCATCACCATTTGGTATGGCAACTGCTCGGCCTCTGACCGCAAAGCACTACAGGGGGTCGTGCGTACAGCCCAGTACATCACTGGGGTAAAGCTTCCTGCCATCCCCGACCTCTATACCAGGCGGTGTCAGAGGAAGGCCTTAAAAATTGCCAAAGACTCCAGCCACCGTTGTCATAGACTGTTCTCTCTGCTACCGCACGGCAAGCGGTACCGCAGGGCCAAATCTAGGTCCAAAAGGCTTCTTAACAGCTTCTACCCCCAAGCCATAAGGCTCATGAACAGCTAATAAAATTGCTACCCGGTCTAGTTGCATTGTCCCCACCCCTTATTTTTATGCTGCTGCTACTCTCTGTTTATTAACAATGCATAGTCACTTTACCTCTACCTACATGTACATATTACCTCAATTACATCAACTAACCGATGCCCCTGCACATTGACTCTGTACCAGTACCCCCTGTATATAGCCTTGTCACTGTTATTTTAATTATTTATCTTGTAAAGTTGTTTTATTAAAAAAATATATATATATTTTTGTAAATACTTTCTTAACACTTTTTTTCTTAAAACTGTATTGTTGGTTAAGGGCTTGTAAGTAACCTTTTCACTGTAAGGTCTACACCTGTTGTATTCGGTGTGTTTGTGTACAGTATATGCCAGTCTGTGTTAAGGTGCACAGTAGAACATAGTTGTGTGTGTGTGTGTGTGTGTGTGTGCATGAGATCCTAGCTGTGTTCGAATACCCACACTAACATACTGTATACCATTAGTTAATTTTAGTATACTGTAAACAAACGGTAACTTTTCAGTTGAGTGTACTAGCGCTTTGTCTGTCTGCCAGAAGTTGATATTGTTGACATGCAACTTCTTGCTAGCTTGTTAGTATGGCTAACAAAATACTAGCTAGACATCTTATGACTTCATTAACAATGTCCATTGAGAACACACAACGACTATACCCCTTAGCTTGGCCAAGAATGACGTGAATAATCAAGTAATTAAACGTTGGGTAGTTAGTTAGATAGCATGTAGTTAATATACTGGCAAGTTCGATGTATTAGTAGCCAATTAATGTTAGGATGGTAGCTAGCTAACATACCGGTACATACAAGCAACTGCTATAATGATATGCTATGCGGTTCGTAAGGCTAGCATAGCTAACAAAAGCCATTATTTTATTAAAATGCTCAACATTTTCCTAACATTTGTCATAATTAGTTAAAGCAACAAATATGTATCTGCTTTTGTCCGATTTTGGCCATTTTTTTTAAATATTAAAATGTTGTGAAGCCAGGCCTATTTTCTGAAGAATTGCATTATGGGCCCCAAAAGCACAAAAATAGTGTCAACTGCTTGTATACTTTGTATTTTGGCGAATGTAGTACGACATCCGTAAACTTTTGCATACTAACTATATCCATACTATGACCAATAAGCATACTACATACTCAATTTACGTCACAAGTAGTATGGTTAGTGCGGTTAGTATGAGTTTTCGAACACAGCTCCTGTCTGTCTGTGATATGTATATGTTTCTGTACGGTGTGTAGCCCAAGTGTTATTTATCGCTGCAGGGTACAGATACAGTGTTTGTGTGTGTGTGTGTGTATGTTCATGTCTGATTTCCGTGGCTATGTAAGAACAGGCACTCCAGGCAAGCCTTCGGCAGCCCTGAGGGGCTTGGAGACAACAGGGTGAGTCTCACCTGCTCTACACAGGGAGTGGAAACACAGAAACCATAGAAAGACTCAGGCTTTACATTACACTGGGTTCTGATCAATGTCAATGAGATAACACAGACACACCTTTTCTCTCTACATATCTCTCTCTTTCAAAGGAAAAAAGGTTGAGTCAGCTGCTGAATGAATCAAAGTAAGGCGAGAACAGGAAGGTAGCTATTAGCACTGCATAAACGTTGATTATAAGATATTGTAGGTTCACTCTAATTACACGATGGAGTTGCCTGCATGTATTTTCCTCCTTTTGACACTTTTTTTAAGCACAGACACTCATTATCACAGCCAGGGAGTATTTGCTTTGTTTTTCCTGCTTTTATGTCTGGAGGTGTCATTAGAGCTGTCTGAAACACAGCCGGTTGGTTCCCTGATCCACTCCAACACAGTCTGTCTGCCAGGAGATCAAACCACACCATACACTGGGGGCTCGGGCTCTATGGGAACGTGTGGGAGAGCCAGAGAGAATGTGTGCATGTGTTTGTGCGCATGCACACATGTCTTTTAAATAATATTTTACCACTCATCTCCATGTGCATGTGGAAGACAGATTGTAAGACAGTGTTTTTCAGCCATAGAGTGTATTATGCACAAAAAATGAACATGGTTTATGCCTCACTGTGCTCAAAACGATGTGTCCTAAAGAAAACACTGTCTGATTTCTATATTTGCAATTATAGCCCCACTTTCACTTATACAGTATAGCCAGCCAACAAAAATATAAACGCAACATGTAAAGTGTTTTTTATGAGTTGAAATAAAAGATCCCAAAAATGTTCCATATGCACAATAAGCTCATTTCTCTCAAATGTTGTGCACAAACATGTTTACATCCCTGTTAGTGAGCATTTCTCCTTTGCCAAGATAATCTGAGTATTTCTGTCTGTAATAAAGTCCTTTAGTGGTAAAAAAACGAATTCTGATTGGCTGGCCCTGGCTCCCCAGTGGGTGGACCTGGCTCCAAAGTGGGTGGGCCTATGCCCTCCCATGCCCACCCATTGCTTCGCCCCTGCCAAGTCATGTGAAATCCATAGATTAGGGCCTAATGAATTTTTTTCAATCGACTGATTTCCTTTTATGAACTGTAACTCAGTAAAATCTTTGAAATTGTTGCATGTTGCATTTATATTTTTGTTCCGTATAATATACAAACTACCAGATCAATAATTCTCTCAAGCTTTCTCTCATTCTCCTTTACTCTTTCCTATTTTCTCTTTCTCCCCTCTCTCTCTCACCCCCCCCTGCAGTACAGTATGTCTAACAGAGTGGGAAGAGGATCCTAAATGAATTCGGTATTTTACAGGCCCATCAGATGGAGAAGGCTGTCAGACACACTCCTGCTCTCTTGTCTCCAGCACACTCTCCATGAAAGATGCAAATGGTTCCTCTAGTATTTTCCCCCTGCCCTTGCTCTCTCTGTCCGCTCTTTACCGCCATTATAGCTACAGCAAATGATCAGAACCATGGCTCTTTTAACCTTATCCATCACCCTGAGACGTTTCCTCTCCGCCGGCAGTCCAATGTGCCAGCCCAGATTAAGGACTTCTCTTTGGATGGTGCCTAATTCACAGGGAAACGCAGGGTGCAATGAACTATAAAAAAAGGGCTGTGAATTCTTAATCACCATCACAGGTAGAGGTAGTGGTTTTTGCCCACCTTCCTTCCTTCCTTCCTTCCTTCCTTCCTTCCTTCCTTCCTTCCTTCCTTCCTTCCTTCCTTCCTTCCTTCCTTCCTTCCTTCCTTCCTTCCTGCCTTCCTGCCTTCCTGCCTTCCTTTTCTTTCTCTTGCCCTCCCTCCTTCCTCCCCTGCTCAGTGCCACCCTTGTCTCACACACACTTTGGTAGGTTACTTATATCAGGAAATGCTCTTTTCCCCAAAGTATAGGAGATGCCAGGCGGGAGCGGCGGCGCATATGTCACATCGTATCTGGTGACAGGGCCAGTGAGAGATACAGTATTGCTACTGCCGCAGTACTGGAGGAATGCTCAGCCATGCTTATCTGCGCTACGCGGGTCGAGCATTACTTGTCTGCAAGGCCCGGATCACTTTGGACAGTATCATTAAATGCCACGTCATTACCTGTTATGGAGTGATGCTCTCACTCCCGTTGCCTCCTGGGACGGGGGAGATCAGGGAAGGGGCTGATGGTTAGATGGAGGAGGGGGGGTGAACATGTGTATATGTTTGCGGGTTGGGGAGATGGTGGTGGTGATAGTAGTGGGGGGGGGGGTCAAAGGGAGGAATCCTCAGATGGACGGGTTGAGAGATGGAATTGGCATTACATTTTCAATGCGGGCAGGATTGACTTTGACTGGAGCGAGAGGGCTGTTAGCTTATCTTTAAGGCTGTGTTTGTCACAGGCTCAGGGCAGCTTGCCGACATGCCGGCGCAGGGAAGTCGAACCGGTGGTTGAACGATATGGATAGGTGAAGGCTCCCGGTGGGACGGGCTGCCGGGCAGGCGCGCAGAGAGAGGAGAGGGCTAAATTGAAGGTTTATTTATCCAATTCGCTGTCAAGGTCGGCTTGTCGGAGAGCTGTCCTGTGTGTGTTCACAAAATGCCAAAATCCAGACGAATTGTTAAAAAAGGATAAGGCTCTGAAATCAATGACCTTTGTGCGTCAGGCATCAACATGCCAGTCTCTTAAGGCCGTCCTTACTGGCTATTATTGTTGCCTTTTAAAACAAGAGAGTGGAGAGGAACTGTCTACTGAGAGTCATCCACTATAGACACACACAGACAACACACGCATACAACACATCCATACACACACATCACAAGTTACTCTACCCTTTCTCAGGTTCTTTACGTCTCCTAACCTTAAAGCCTAGCACTGTGGAAGACATTACTTCTGAATGCGTCTGGCAGGTTGTTAAAATCCATTGTAAAAACCTAGCAGAATAATGTTACCGTGCATTTCATTACTCCCCTTTGGAGAACGGTTAAATATCTTCAGAATTCCTCTTGAAATAAATATTCATGGATGGATGCTAAACTATCTCAACCCTGAGGTGATGTTTGCCAAATGGGTTTTAGCTCTCAATATGAAATAATTCTGACAGCAGTCAAATAAAATCAAGACAATATGAAACAGAGATCTCTAAGCATTTGTAACATTTAATATCACACCCGTCCCTAACGGCCACCCCTTCGCTTGCTACTGTACGTACATGCATTATTACTGCCTATGCCAGAAACCAGTCGTTCATTGTTTTCATTGCCAGAGCTTACAGTGTGTCCATCATATCGCACCACAGTTTGGTCTGTTACTTAGATTTCTAATCATTTTGCATGATTGACCTGACACCAGCTTGATGCAAAGCTTAATTCCTTTTCCGTAAAGCGGCCCGTGCTACAGTGCTATCCTTTGGAGGGACCCCTCATCAAAGTTTTGGAAGGCCCCTGTCAGCAGGAAAAGAACATGACCTTTAAATTGTATCAGCATGTTTGCTGGTGCATACGGGGAGTAGAAAAGGTTCAGTGGCCTGCTGGGGAAAAAAGCGGCCTTCTCAAAGCGTGCACGTAATTCACTTAGAAGGGCTTTGAAAGAGTAGTTCGTCGACACTCGACAGTGGGGGCTTTAATGCTACTTTCAAGCCCCACATTTTTTTGTTTGTTCTTTATTTACCGGCATAGCATCTTAACTCAAGAGCACATTTCACGTTAATTTGTTAATGTAAAATTTGATTTACCAACATTAAGATTAAGGTGTAGGATCAACAATTTATCCACTGTAAACAGTTATTTTTGTCTGTGTCTATCCTCCCCATCGGCGAACAGAGCGCTTGATGCGGTTTAGCACAGGGAATTATGCAAGTGATATGATTAACTCGGAGTCATTGATTTTTTAGTCAATAGTTTTGAGGTCACTGTGGTATAAAATGATAGTTTAACGAGGTGCTCTGAGATACACAATGGTCGTAGTTATTATACAGCTCAAACTAAGGAACTTTATTCTTCATGCTGGCGTAATCACTCTGTTAACGTTAAAGCAAGACAATAAGAAAAAGTGTCAACGAAGAAAGATGAAAGTAATTGACAGCAAGCTGCTTCAGATAATAACAAACTAAAAGCAGAGATCTGCACATGGCATTTGAATAGTTAAATGCAATAAAATACTAGTATAATCTTTGGGGATGTTTTATGCAGTAATCCCCACTGAGTATGTGCCGGGACAGGATGTTAAACAGTTCCGCTCACGTTGGTTCTATTTGCATTGCGCTGATTCTTTGGAGTGCAATGCCCTGTAGTGCGTTTGTTTCTCTCCACCGTGGAATAGCACGGCTTGCATTTTTATCAGACACTGAACTGAACCTGCAGCACAATAGATTGTTCTCTTTGCTATTTTACTTTTCCTGGACACGGTGGAAACGTGATGCAGATGTTGATCACAGGAACGCTTTGGGAGATGTACGACTCAAGGAAGACGCAATTCATTTATTTTTTTTAAACATGCTGGGCACTGCATATTTCAGATAGGGCCTGCCCAGGGATATTCATCCTAGAGAACACGATAGCCCCTACCGTCCAAACTCTGATACAGTGAGAGAAAATGCAATGTACATTTTTATCACAGCATGCTTAGGGGAAATACGCAGCTCAAGAAAATATGTATTCCGAAAGACAATCTTTAAAAAAAAGAGAAGAAGATGCCAGCACTGCACTTTTTAGAAATCACACTTGGCAATGTGTACAACTAAGAACAAAGAAACCAGCTCTATCATTGCTTAATTTCTTATACTCTGGGGATGTGTAGCCTGTTCTACGGTAAAATGTGTGGTCAGTTGTTTTCTCCGTGAAATGACACAGAGCCTTGTGGTTGTTACGTTAGGGAATCGGTGCGTGGCACACTGTGGGAGGAGTTGCTGTATGTGGGGCCGCAGACGAGAGACACAAACAGTCTGTGAACAAGGTGTGGGCGGTGACTGATGACCAGCATCACATGTGAATCAAGTCTCCATAAGACTCAATAAAGAGTCAAGGGGGCTCTGGAGAACATGACACCTGAACCCACGCTACTCACATCATGTGCTCAGCACAGCCATTATGAACTCAAAATGCACAGGTAGGGATTTTACATCATTCCCATGTTTAAACAAATAACACTCTTAAAACTACACTAGGTATATCATATAAGAATATGTATGTTGGTACTAGTCCAGCATTCAATCAATTCCAGAAAGTGGATTCTGGAAAACAGACATTTCACGGGAGCGCTATGCTCTAGCTACAAGCTGGCTTTCTTTTCCCCTTGAATTGCTAGCTAGATCACAGCAGCTACAAATTTTAGCTAGCTAGTAAGTAAGTAAGTGATCTAAGTGAGCAATCCTTGGGCAAGTACAACCCACTATCACAAATTATCAGGAAATAGACACAAATTACTTATGCGAAATTTGTGACAGACACACAAAAACATCTGGGTCCCCCACACAATTTCCCTTACAAAGAAAGATTTCAGTCAGGATGCAGTATAACTTCAGTACACTAGAGTATAACTGTAGTTAGAGTGCAGTATAACTGCAGTATGCTGCAAATACTGCGTCCAAAATAACACTGCAGTAATTGTGCAATGTAACTGCAGTTAGAGTGCAGTATAACTGAAGTTCAACCTCAGATCACTGCAGTTATTCTGCAATTACTGTATTCTAAATACCACAGTCGACTTCAGTTACTGAACTTTTACTTTATCTTTTTTGTAATAATTTTTATGCAGTGAATTTCAATCAGAGATGAAGGCAGTAGGTTACTGAAGACAGAAACAATAAGAGGGAGGTTGGTCAGTGAGGATGGGCGTCACGCCCTGGCCATAGAGAGCCCTTGTTTCTCTATGGTGTAGTAGGTCAGGGCGTGACTAGGGGGTGTTCTAGTTCAATATTTCTATGTTGGTGTTTTGTATGGTTCCCAATTAGAGGCAACTGGTAATCGTTGCCTCTATTTGGGGATCATATTTAGGTGGCCATTTTTCCCACCTGTGTTTGTGGGATATTGTTGGTATTGGGGCTTGTGTCACCACGAAGTCACGGTGTGTTGCTTGTTTAATGTTTTGGTTAAAGAAGTTTTCACTTCAAATAAATATGTGGAACTCAACAAACGCTGCGCCTTGGTCCGTCTCTTACAACAACCGTGACAATCGGTGAATGTATAATGCAAAGGTCTAGCAACCTAAAAGTTACATGTCCAAATCACATGATGGACAACTTTTCTAATTATCAGTTTAGCTAATTAGCAACTTTGCAACTATTTACTACTTTTTAACTTCTTAGCTAGCATGTTACCTAACCCTACCCACCTTTACCCCTAACCCCTAACTCTAACCTTAACCCTTAGCCCAGCTAACATTAGCCACCTAGCTAATGTTAGCCACAACCGAAAATTGTGTACTGAACACATACATTATGAATAAAATCATGTGGTGGACACAAAAAAATGATGTACTGGACACAAATGCTGTATAAAGAAAATCGTGTGGTAGACACATTTTTAATAAGAAGTAAATTGTGTCTTTTTCACAATCATCTGTGATAGTGTGTTGACAAGTAAGCCTTGTCCGAGCCAGAACGTTCCCAAGCTAGCTAGTAGTTAATCATGTCAATCAGCATTGAGGGTCAGACAAATGGTATTCTGGTGAACACATGACTAACAGAATCACACTTTTCTGTTTTGTTTGCCCTTTCAAAATGTCTATATTTCTCTGTGTACCACTTCCGGGGAGTAACTTTGTAGGCATGTATAACAACTCAACCACCAACCCACTATAGTGTTTGTAGACAGCTGAATTCTGACAAGAACAATGTATGTTGTGTGCTGACAGTTTGGGACTGTGGGTTATAATAGTGGAATGGTGTTGGTGTTGCAGCGGTGAATGCTCAGGTTTTTAAGCACTTGCCCAGTCTAATCACCATTTGACAGATCCACTGTAAATCAAAGGTCCAGTGTCGGTGGGTGCCAGCGAGTCTTTGATCTTATTCCAAGGCCTTGAAACAACTTGCTTATTTTCTGCTCAGTTTTTGCTCCCTGCTAAAGTAAAACATTGAGAGATGAATGTTCTGACAGGTCATTGTGTGTCAAACTGCCACTCTGTAATGGGTACATCTTTCAACTGGAGAGTTGATGGCTGGAGAAAAGGCTGAAAGACCGTGGGAGAGAGGGGAGAAAACAGAGAGCACACTGGACCAGAGAAAGAGAGGGAGAAATAGAGAGAGGGGGGAGCAAGAGGGGAGAGCAAACAAAATAAAACAGCAAGATTCTTCCCTTCCAAGCTAACGGCACATCTTTTCTACAACCGAACACTTGTCATGTTGAAGGAAAGTTATATACATATTTAATGATATTGGGTACAACTGGTGCTTTGAAAATCTGCTGCACTCCAATTTTTTTCTTCTTCGTTAGCTAAGGCCCACTAATGCATCAGAAACGCTAGCAGCGTGTCCTGGAGAAAGCGTTATAATTGTGTTGTTCTAATATCGTTCCTTCCCTAATGTTCTACTGGTACTCAAACCAAGCCATTTTTCCCCTATTTAATATATTCTGTTATTGCATCATATCTCATACAGATGTTGTCAATTACATTTGCCTATGTATGACAGTCCAAATAATTATATATATATTCTGGATTTCTCTGTGTGGGCTTGGTTAATCAACCCTTGAAAGACTTATTACATTGTTTACACAAATTCCTTGTCCTTCTCTCAGGTTCTTCCTACCAGTTTTCACCTCTCATTTTCAAACTTAATAAGGTGGAATGTTATTTTTCTAGCACCCTGAGGCTTCTGATGCAAACTAACACATTCAGACATTACTATGTAGAAAATAAAGTGTGTGTGCTCTGGTTAATAATGGAAGCCATCTCCTTATCAAGATTTGATTGGATGGGTAACTACAGTCAACGGAGCACCACCAGAACTTTGAACAAACTGAACAAAGACAAACTTAGGTTTAAATTCTAAGTCTGAGTTTATGACCCTTTCATTTATAGAAATTACTTGTGCCTGTGATGTGATTGAAAGGAGATTAGTATTTAAATATGTGGCCTAGGGCCCTCAGTGCCCGCCAATCACTTCAAATCTCTTTAATGCATTTTCCTGCCACTGAAAGACAACTCAAAGCTGCCGTATGCCATGCGCCGCATGGCCCAAGGAGAAAACTGGGAAAGACTGTTACAGCAGATACATGCATTATTTATCCAGTGATATAAACTACTTCAGGACTGTTATTAAAACAAAGATGTTCACTTCAGATGAATTATATGAATGCAACATTCACACTCAAACATATTTGAAACTATGAGAGAGAGACAGAGAGAGAGAAAGAGATAGACATCTAAGAACGAAAGTTCTGGATGAACAGAATGTCTGTTTCATGTGTGTGCTTGTGTGTGTGTGTGTGTGTGTGTGTGTGTGTGTGTGTGTGTGTGTGTGTGTGTCTCTGTATATCTGAGAGAATATAGGTGATAATTGAATTCATTTAGGTATGTAGGAACAAGTGGGAGTGTTGTGCTGCGCTACCTACTGAGACCCCCGCTTTGTGAATAACAGACCTCTGGCCCCCAAAGTTTATGCAGGTCAGCCCCCTTCCAAAGCAGCCCAGACGTTTACCCCCCCCCCCCCCCCCCCCCCCCCCCATGGTCCAGGCCTAACACAAATCATGTCTGGGGCGGGCAGGGGGTTCGAGTAATCCTCAAGTTTTACCCTCAAGGTAAGATGGAGAATGAGGAGGAGAATTCGGCCAGGCCCAGTGAGTCTTGCTGCCCATAAAGAATGAATGGCTTTAGCGCTGCACCAAGACAGAAAAATCAATGCTTCATATGAGGAGGCTGCGGGGGTTAGGCTCCCATGTTCATGTCAACAAGGCTATTGGTTTTCTTAATACTCCAAAGTTGGCGTTTCCCTGCTGCAGGAGGGCCGACGTGGTGACTTGTGTGGTCAAAGCTTAACAAAGGGATTGTGCCTCCAACCCTACCGCCTGGCTGGGGAGGCCCAGACTGGATTAATTATCAACACTATTGACTTGACATTAGTTGTATTCTCTCCCCCCCCCCCTTCTACTTTGTCAGGTAATTCTGTAGCACCACCAAACTGCTGCTAAAGGGAAGCTACCAGAACTTGGCAGAGGGGGTTGTTTCATGTACTGTAGAAACAATGTGGAATAACATAGCCAGCATCCATGTATGCTGCTGTAAATGTATGCATATTGATAATGGACATATTGTATATAACACACAGAGGATCACAAATGATCAATCAGAAAAAGTACATGTTACAGTCCTTACATTTGCATGTATGTTTACATTTTACAAGTTGATGGGACAAGTTTTCTGTCTCAAGACAATCCGAACATGTGAAACAATATCCATGCGGTATTTTAAACACTGGCCTTTATATCCAAGATGGATCATACGGTCACATATATTTCTCCTTTTCCCTACCATTGAACATGCAAAAGCATTTAATATCGGCTGCACTCTCTTTAATTGAAATGCATGGGAGAATGGAACAGGATGTACACTGTTAGAACAAATAAGTGCTATCCAGAACCTAAAAGGGTTCTTTGGCTGTCCCCCCTTTCCACAGGGTTCTACATGGATCCCAACAGGGTTCTATCTGCATCCAAAGCGGTTCTACCTGGAACCAAAAAGGGTTCTCCTATGGGGTCACCTTTTTTTCTATTTCCATAGTGATTATGCACAACTTTAATCAGAAGTGCTTTGTTCAAACCCATCAAATGTTATTAATAATTTACTCGAATAAAAATAATTATTGAACACACAGAACACTGTTCAATAAAACTTACCAGTGAGTAGTCAGACATGACTCAGTTCTAAACCATGAGAAATGGTATCAGCTTGCTAATTCTATTAGCTTTCTCTGTGTCTTTGATGCTCTTGTCTCTGATATATTCTCTAATAAGTGAAAGAAGAAACCAGCCAGGTAATTGCAGCCTGAGTACCCCTGAGCGCACACACACACACACACACACACACACACACACACACACACACACACACACACACACACACACACACACACACACACACACACACACACACACACCAGGACAACCTCTCCCTCAATGTCAGCAAGACAAAGGAGCTGATCGTAGACTACAGGAAACGGAGGGCCGAACACGCCCCCATCCACATCGATGGGGCTGTAGTGGAGCGTGTCGAGAGCTTCAAGTTCCTCGGTTTCCACATCACTAAGGAATTAACATGGTCCACACACACCAACACAGTTGTAAAGAAGGCACGACACCACCTCTTCCACCTCAGGTGGCTGAAAAGATATGGCATGGGCCCTCAGAACCTCAAACAGTTCTACAGCTGAACCATTGAGAGCATCCTGACTGGCTACATCACCGCTTGGTACGGCCACTGCATGGCATCTGACCACAAGGCACTACAGAAGGTATTGTGTACGGCCCAGTACATCACTTTGGCCGTCTTGCTCCCTGCCATCCAGGACCTCTATACCAGGTGGTGTCAGATGAAGGCCCTACAAATTGTCAAAGACTCCAGCAACACAAGTCATACACTGTTCTCTCTGCTACCGTACCTTAAGCGGTACCGATGCACCAAGTCTGGAACCAACAGGACCCTGAACAGCTTTTATCCCCAAGCCATAAGACTGCTAAATAGCTACCCGGAGAATTTGCATTTACTCATCACATATGCTGCTGCTATTGTTTATTATCAATCCTGTTGCTTAGTCACTTTAACCCTAACTATATGTACATATCTACCTCAATTAAAAATGACCTCAATTAAAAAAAAATATGTACAAATTTTTTAAATTACCTCGTACCCCTGCACATCGACTCGGTACTGGTACCCCGTGTATATAGCCATGTTATCGTTACTCATTGTGTATTTATACAATGGGTGGGTCTAATCCTGAAGGCTGAATGGTTAAAACCGCATTCCAGCTGGTGTCTATTCCACAAGTTACCACCGGCTAAATCTAAGACGTTAGAATGGCTATTTACTCTGTTCCATCTGACTGCGCAATCCACTGTCTTATCAGCCCAGCCATCCAATTTATAAACTTGATCTCTACTATAAAAAGCATCTAGACATTATCTCACATTTCTATAAACCTTGCTGTCTGTCTCTCCGACATTTGCAACCTTGTTTCAATATTCAAATTCAAACTCCAGCTTTTCCATAGTAATGAACTTGTCGTGAGTCGGAACGAGACAGCCAGGTAGGCAGCTTTTCTCAGGCAGTCGAAATCATGAATCAGGGTAATTTTTATGGATATATACAAAGAACTATCAATTGAAGGTAGTTTGAAGTCTTTCCAGCTTCAGTTTGAAGTGATTGTGTTAGCTGTGTTGTTGAATTGTTCCTCTGAACAACAGTGTCCTGACAAGAGAGCACATTTTCTATTCCAGGTGAAATAGCGCATCATTAGCTCATTGTTATGGCTGTACAGTGCATTCGGAAAGTATTCAAACACCTTGACTTTTCCCCTATTTTGTTACATTGCAGCCTTATTCTAAAATGGATTAAATAAAACAATTTCCTAAGCAATCTACACTCAAAAACCCACAACGACAAAATAAATGTTTTAATAAAAAATATATGTATTTACATTAAGTATTCAGACCCTTTGCTATGAGACTCGATATTGAGCTCAGGTGCATCCTGTTTCCCACTGATCATCCTTGAGATGTTTCTACAACTTGATTGAAGTCCAATCACCTTCCAACAGGACAACAACCCTAAGCACACAGCCAAGACAATGCAGGAGTGGCTTCGGGGCAAGTCTCTGAATGTCCTTAAGTGGCTTAGCCAGAGCCCGGCATCTCTGGAGAGACCTGAAAATAGCTGTGCAGCAATGCTCCCCATCCAACCTCACAGAGCTTGAGAGGATCTGCATAGAAGAATGGGAGAAACTCCCCAATACAGGTGTCCCAAGCTTGTAGTGTCATACTCAAGAAGACATGAGGTTGTAATCGCTGCCAAAGGGGCTTCAACAAAGTACTGAGTAAAGGGTCTGAGTACTTATGTAAATGAGCTATTTCAGTTTTTTATTCTTTATAAATCAGCAAATATTTCGAAAAACCTGTTTTTGCTTGTCATTATGGGGTGTTGTGTGTAGATTGATGAGAAAAAAATGCATTTTAATCAATTTTAGAATAAGTCTCTAACAAAATGTGGAAAAAGTTAAGGGGTCTGAATACTTTCCGAAGGCACTGTATACACTCACAGACAGACAGACAGACAGACAGACAGACAGACAGGCTGGCTGGCTGGCTGGCTGGCTGGCTGGCTGGCTGGCGGGCTGGCTGGCTGGCTGGCAGACGGGTATTCAAGCAGGCAGACAGACAGAGTAGGACAGACAGACAGATATATACACTCATAGACGGACAAAGAGACAGGCCCTGTATCCAAATAAATGTCACTAGAAAACAGACTTGACAAATGCAAATGCTACTTCGTTGTTATTCTGGTTGCACTGTTTTGACGTGACTGTAAGTTAGCTGTAGTTGACTCGCTAGCAAGCAAGGGATAAGAACATTGCCAGCCAATATGGCAATGGAACATTTAGAACCAAAGTCTGGGTTGCGTCCATAGATACAGAAGAAAAAGACTGAATGACCGGGTCACGTCTCTGGCAACCGAACTGATAGAACGAACGACCAGCCGGTTTGGGTAGCAACACTAGATTTGTGTCGGGACTATATCTTGTGGAAGGAGAAATAGTATGAATAAATAAATCAAAATAACCTTTTTAATGAAAATAAATCATTATTTGAATATGTTGGTAACCTGTTGTATAAAGCTGGTGTTTGGAAGATATATATATATATATATATATAACAACACCTGTGAAAATATATCCTCCAAACACCGGCTTCTCTGACATTATCACTTCATTATTCCCCTGTGTTAGTATTTTTTCTATGATGTTTCTATTTTTCTCTCTGCATTGTTGGGAAGGACCTATAAGTTAACATTTCACTGTGAGTCTACGCCTGTTGTTTACGAAGCATATGACAAATACAATTTGATTTTAATTCATTTGACAAACACACCGTTCTTATTTTCCAGTTGTTTACTAATTTGTCACTAATTTAAGCTTTTGTTACCCTTAAGTACCTCGCTCAGAGCTTTTCCCCAGACCCCACTCTCTGCAGGCCCGACACCCCTCACATACGCGCAGTCGTTAGCCACACAGTGCTAAAGGTGGTAAAGCTGGAGGGAGGGGTTGGTCGGGCAAGGGGGGAGTGAGCATTGCTCACCCGGAGCAATCGGATGAAAACGCAGTGCAGATGTAATTTGTTTTCAATGGCTGTTTCAAAAGAATAATTGTGGTGACACTGGCCAATCGATATTATGGATTTTTGTTTCCGAGTGCAGTGTGTGTGTGGTGCTAAGAGTAGTCAGGAAATACAACACTGCAGCCCGAATACAATAAAAATGGATTGAGGGTCTGTGGGTATTTGTAGGGCTGGTAGCCATCACTGGGCCACAGACATCATTGGTGGGATTACTAAACGTGTCCTCTGGGCTGCCTGCCCTGCTTGCTGTGGATGTGAGGCTGCATTTACTCCTGTTCCTCTCCCCTGCTACTCTTTCAGGGGGAAAAACATTGACTACACTTGAATAAACTCAGTTAAGATGAAACACAGCAAAGGGAGAAAACACTGAGTCCCCTAAGCTCAGGGAACAGTATGGGGACGTGAGGAGAGGGATCAGCCGTGGAAGTGCCTGGTCTATAGTTTCTAGCTACACAGGCTTGTTCCGGGGCTCTGCAGGCTGGTGTGCGTGCGTGTGCGTGCGTGTGCCTGCGTACATGTGTGTGAGGGATGGATGGATGTTTTTGTTTGTGTTATGTGGTGTGTTGGAAAGTGCAGTAGGATACAATACGGATGTAATCACCATCTACAATAGGGCAACATCAATAGTAAATACGAATTTGTTTATGGGATTGTCATGCCCATACTTTGATATGCAAATGGGAAATTATATAAGCCAAACAGCAACAATTTGCATGATTTTGAGTCTATTTTCCAGCTCAAATGAATTCGAAGAGATTAAAATGTAATTAGGTGGATTGTTGATCCCCTTACTTGAACATAATGTTATATCTCCTATTGAATTCTGTTAGATGACGTTTCATTGAATGTTGTGAGTATCCCAGCTCATGGAAGGGAGACAGCTTCCATTAATTGATGTTTGTTGAACCAAAGAATAGCCCTGGCTTTAAAAGAAAACTGGGCCTGCCTGCTACCCTGTTCTGTGTTAGCTATCTAACCTCTCTCCTTCTCTTACTAAGGCACCTGCATGCTTCCTTTCCTCAAACCACCTATTCATTTAGCATGCAAGGTCAGATTCGTCCACAGCTGCCTGATGTTTTATACAAACCTTGTCCTCTTTATAGATCTGTGTCTGTCTTTTAATGAACAGATGAAACTAATGAATGTGAATTATCTATGTAATTCAAATAATTAAAGACAAATAGATAAACACAAACATTTAAAAATACAATTATTATTTGTAGAATAAATACATTAATGTTTGTTTTTAACCAAACACCGTTAGGCCACCTTTTGAATTAATGATGCTCTACGGGATCGGTGTCTGTGGGATGGTTGAGCTAACATAGGCTATTGTGATTAGCATGAGGTTGTAAGTAACAAAAACAAATTACCAGGACACAGACATCTCTGATATGGCCAGAAAGGTTAAATTCTTCTTAATCTAACTGCACTGTCCAATTTACAGTAGCTATTACAGTGAAATAATACCATGCAATAGTTTGAGGAGAGTGCACAATTATGAACTTGAAAATGTATTGATAAACCAATTAGGCACATTTGGGCAGTCTTGATACAACATATATGCAATGGTTCATTGGATCAGTCTAAAACGCAGGTTTTTTTTGTGTTATCTTTTACCAGATCTAATGTGTTATATTCTCCTACATTAATTTCACATTTCCACATACATTTCCATATTCAAGAATATGCATATCCTTGCTTCAGGTCCTGAGATACAGGCAGTTCGATTTGGGTATGTCATTTTAGGTGAAAATTTAAAAAAAGGGACGGATCCTGATGAATATTGGCCTCAACTTATTTTGAGTGCAGTCTGCCAAAAGGCCATTGAAAGTATATTTACTTTCAGCACTTCAAAAATAGAATACAGGTTCATATGAGACAATATTATCCACATTTTCTATGTAATTCACCATGCTTATTGGACACTTTTGGGGAAAAAGTTTTTTTTGGTGCATAATTTCTTTACTTTCCTACCATACTGTCTATTTATATGCTGAACAAATAGGGTGTTTTCCCTTGGGTAGTTAGCTGTGTTGGTAGCATCAGATGGGGGTGATTTGTCTCTCTCCTCCCACCACCAGTGTCCTCAGGCCCTTCCCTAAATGGTCTCTCTGTGTAGCCAGATAATGGCCAGTTTGCGCATTTGCCAAATCGGACACTAGTATTTTCCTGGCATCTGGGCAATGCAGTCAAGGACACTTCTAATTTATCAGAGGGAGAGGTGGAGGGGTGGGGGGGGTCATTGAAGGGGGACGTGCTGTGGTGTTGGAGGGGTATGGGGTGGGGGGATTGCTTGGCAGTGGGGGGTGTTTAACACTAGAGAACACCATTCCTCTCTAAGCCCCCACATGAGTTTACATGTATGCAATCTCTCTCTCTCTCTCTCTCTCTCTCTCTCTCTCTCTCTCTCTCTCACTCTCTCTGGCTCTCTGTCTCTCTCGCTCGCTCTCTCTCTGTCTCTCTCTGTCTCTCTCTGTCTCTCTCTGTCTCTCTCTCTGTCTCTCTGTCTCTCTCTCGCTCTGTCTCTCTCTCGCTCTCTCTCGCTCTCGCTCTCCCCCTCTCTCGCTCTCCCTCGCTCGCGCTCTCTCTCTCAATTCAATTCAATTCACTTTATTGGCATGACGTAACAATGTACATATTGCCAAAGCTTATTTTGCATATTTACAATATAAAAATAAATAAAAATGAGAATCAAAATTGTCAACGGGACAACAGTAACAACAATAACCAAGGGTCAAAATAACCATACATTCAACAATAACAATAAGCATAGAGTAGAGTACATGTGCAGGTTTATTGGTCTGTCAGACACTGTCCCTCAATTTATGGCAGGCAGCAATGTAGTGCGCTGACAACCCACAACTCTCTACGTCCTCCCCCAACAGGACGGGTAGCCTATCCTCATCAGAGAGGTCTTTGAAACCTTGAATAAGGGTTTCAAATTTGGGAAAATGACACTCTCTAATTGTTTTATATTTTTTATGTTTTGTCAGGAAATGCATCTCTGTCTCAGGTTCTGCTGTTGTGCAGTGGTTGCACAGCCTTTCCTCTACAGGGAGCCAGGTTTTCCCGTGTCTACCTTTCTAAATGGCAAGGCTGTGCTTACTGAGCCTGTACGTTGTCAAGGTTTTTCTAAGGTTTTGATCAGTAACCATGGTCAAATAGTTAGCCACAGTGTACTGTCGATTTAGGGCCAGATAGCACTTCATTTTGCTTTGTGTTTGTGCTTGTGTTTCCCAATAAGCAATGTAGTTTTGTTTTGACTGTGTTGTAATTTGGTTTATTCTGATTGATTGGATGTTCTGGTCCTGAGGCTTCAGTGTGTTAGTAGAACAGGTTTGTGAACTCAGCCCCAGGACCAGCTGGATGAGGGGACTCTTTTCTTTGCTCAACTCTTGGCATTGCAGGGCTTGGTAATGATATGAGAGGGGGTCACTGTATTTTAGATGTTTCCAAAACTTAATTGCTCTTTTTTGAGTTTTTATTATTAGAGGATATTGGCCTAATTCTGCCCTGCATGCATTGTTTGTAGTTTTTCTTTGGACATGTAGGAGAATCTTACAGAACTCTGCATGCATGGTTTCAATAGGGTGTTTGTCCCATTTGATTAAATCTTGTTTTGCAAGTGGACCCCACACCTCGCTGCCATAGAGTGCAATTGGTTCAATGACATATTCAATTAGTTTTAGCCAAATTTTAATAGGTATTTCAATTTGAATTTGCTTTTTAACGGCGTAGAATGCCCTGCGTGCTTTCTCTCTCATTTCATTCACTGCATCATTAAGGTGTCCAGTTGAGCTTATTTTTAAACCTAAGTAATTGTAGTGTGTA